>NW_020955779.1:6086-251859 GCF_003031625.1 Empidonax traillii
GTGTTCCAAATAGATCATAAGAAAGCAGGCTGAAGAATTGGAGATGTTTAAATCAGCACTGTAGAATCCTGAAGAAGAGTAAGAAAATGAGGGGGGGAAAAATTACATTTTCAAAATACTGAGTCAGTACTTTGATATGAATAGAAATCCTTTCTATAGAAATAGATTGTTTACCCCTGTCCATTTCTTTAGGATAGCCTCTTTGTTTTCTATGTCCACTCTGACTGGGTGGAAGCTTTTAGTTTTTGGTGGGAGGGATTCTGAAATATGCTATTTTCACACTGTGGGTAATAGCAGGATTGGAAGGAAAATTACTGCAAATTCTTTAATTTTTGAGTGTGAAGATCTCCAAAGGCAGCAGGAACCACTATTGCTACCCATGTGGTTGGTCACTTGAGGGTTGGGTTTTTTCATTCTGTTTATCCAGCCTATCTGCTTGTAAGCCATGACTCCTTAAGAAGTACACGGTTTTGATCTCAGATTGCACGTTTGCACATAGTTTTTGCTTACTATGAACAACTTCAGATTAGATATTACTTAGTTGTCCAATAATTGCATGCAATTTTAGGATCAATTAATTTCTCTTTGAGTGACTTTAGTACTCTGTTTGATTATTGAGTTGTGGTACAGTATGTTCCTCCCATGAGAATGCTTGGCTGTTCTTAAGTCAGAGGCTGTTGAGAGTGAAAAAAAGCATCTGACAGAATCAGATTTTCATAAAATAAAAAAAGTACGCCTCATAAAGATTTTTTTCAGGAAACTTCAATGCTGTTTAAGTGTTACTGATAATTTCTGCAGCTGGATAAACACAATTATTTTATAACTGTGGTAGAGCATGGGGCTACTGGAAAAAAATGTGGCTTTATATTGAATTTTCCTTAACTGAGCTTTCTTAAAGAAGTATGTTTAACAAGTCATGAGGTGACTTCATGGGCAAAAAAGATACATTGCAGAGAATGACAGAAATCAAAACTAAGAGGAATGAGGGTTTTTTAGACCCATAGTGGTCATTTCCAAACCTTGCCAGTCAAGATCAGTTCTCTGTATATAGGCCAGATTTAACCAGAGCATTTATTTGTCACAATCAATTGAATATCAGTAACTCTGAAAACAAGGGATTTTATTTTCCTCTCTCTTCAGATTCTGATTTATCCACTGAATGGGGGATGGATCATTAGCAGAGACCAAGTGCCACCAGTGGTGACTGAAAACTGTGGTCACCTAACCACCTGCTGAAGTCCCTGATGAGGTACCCAGGAGTGCACATCTGCTGTGTGAAAACACTGATGGTGGGCAGCACTCGGAGCTGCCATCAGCAACTGGGCCTTTAGTACTTCTTCAGGCAAGTGCTGCAAGCACGGTGAGGACAGGCACCCTTTCCCCTGCCCCTGCTGGAAAAGCGATGCACATAAACGGGGTGAGCTCAACTGCCCCATATTTCAGGCCAACATCTTTCACAAGCATTTCAGGAACAGCTTCAAAGGCATGCAGCTTGAACTAAGGAGAAGCTGTGTACAGGAGGTCAGAATTACTGTTTAGTCTTGGAAAAATTGGAATACATATTCTTTTTTCTTTTTCTGTTGTTATCAGGCATTTTTCTTTAAAATAGACAAGCAACTTCTTTTATAAGAAACCTGGAAATTATTGCTTAAAATTAGTAAGTTGCAATTCCAATGAATGGCCTATCTGGTGCAGCTGGGTTTAAACTCTCAAGGGAGAAGTTGAAGAAAAGAAAGGGAAAAACAGGAGTATATGATTGTTTCTGTACTGATTCACACTGATTCACTGTTTGCTATCAAATCTGTCATTGTGACATGGACTTGTTACAGCTAAAAGCAAAGAATGCAGAAAGTAAGGGCGTTTGACCCTAAAGCTCAAAATACTGAAAGGTTTAGTGTTTTGAGTAAGGCAATGATCCAAAGCCTAATAAAGGCAGAAGAAAAATAGCCTTTGGCATCAGTGGGCATTGCACCAGGCCTTCAGATGACTGGCAATCAGCAGACTTCATGCTGTGTAATTCTTTATGAAAGAAGTGTTAGTCCTCCAACACACGGTCAGCTGAGGAGGAATAAGACATTCTGTGTCTTTGCAATTTACCCTTCTGGTCAGCAGACATCCCCATCCCTGAGGGTGATGTAGATATTCTTGCACAACTGGTGGAAAGGCATCCAGCTGTGCTTTGCAACTGCTGCTTCCCACTAAGCCATCACTAGAGAGAGAATTAGCAAAGTCGCCATTGTCACATACCCTAGATCTGGGTTGTATTTAAATGAGCACGGGAAAGAGTCTGAAGACTCTATGACCCTGGTGGATTGGGGGATTGCTTTTTCTAAACTGGAAGGCAAATGTCTGAAGATCAGATTACAAGTGACTACCCGAATATTTTCTCTTCATGGGGGGTCAGCTGGAGTTCAGGCTCTGTAAATTCCAAGGAGGTGGTTCCAGAGCAGTTTAAGCACTTCAGCAATTCCTAGCACCGGTGGTCTCTGCTTGGGAAGGATTTCATAACATGTCTGAAAGCCAAAGGCTTCTTTGCTAATTTAATAAAGAGTGAACCCGTGGGTAAGTCCCTAGAAAATAGACTAAATCAGCCTAATTTGTTATATAATCCCTTTTTAATGTGGAGAATTAAGGTGACGGCAAGATGACTACGTGTTTAATTCTCCAAATAATCACTGGCGGGTATTGACATTAAAGATGGGAGAGAGTGAGTGAATTTCTGCTTGTTGTTTTCAGCACGTGCCAAACTCTTACTTCATACCAGTGAGAAAAGGCTGGAAGTTGTGTGTTCCATATGCATGAAGTAACAGTTGGCACAAATCGCCAAGGGGAGAAAATGAAAAGCCACTAAAGCCCAGCAACCCAAACTGTCGCTTGCTGACAATTTTTTGACTCTCTTTACTCAAAAAAAAAACCAAAACAAACAAACCACAAACAAAACCAACCAAAAAAACAACAAATAAAGGCCTCATGCAGGGTATTCCACCTGAGTAAACCCTAGTGTCTGGTAAATAATGTGACCTTTAAGGCAAATACTGTGCTGAGAAGGCAGTGATACTCTTAGTTTTCCAACCTCTTCCTCTAGTCCCTTGGGAAGTGCAGTCATGGACAGCCCCAGAGTGGGGTGAGAGTGGAGCAGGGGAGAATGACACTGCTTGGCTTAAGTTGGTTCTGTCTTCTGCTGGCACTCTTGGCTATGAAAAACCTGTTCTTCCCCATTGCTAGGAATGAAGGTGCCTCGTGGCTAACAGTGTCTGCCCTGCTCAGGGCAACTGCCAATGGATCAGGATAAAGGAGTTTACATCCTTCCCTTGCCAGCACTGCTGGATTTGCCCCAAAACAGTGGGAGATAACTGTATCTGCACAACCTGCCTCGAACTTGTGTGTCCTTACACAGGCCTGGGATGACTTTGGCATTTGGGCATGGCTACTAGGGCCCCAGAGATAAGGGGCACTAATGTCGTGTCCAGTTCCTGCTCAACCTTCCCAAGGACCAGTAGCCCGTGTCAGCCCTCTGATCTCATCAGCGTCTGCCCCAGTGATGCCATAGCAGGGCCAGGCTCCATCTGCCCACAGCCCTGCCTGGCCATGGGCCCCACAGAGCCAGACCCACATCCCATCCTGTCAGCACAGCCCATGTGGTGCCCTGGCCATGGCCATGGGTTACACAAGTTATCTCACTTTTTTGTTTCAAAATTATGTCCTGTGCTCATAGGATTTGATAACCATCTAAGTGTTCCTGTCACTTGTGAAACTAAACATGTGAATAAGTATATTTATTGAGATTCAAAACATGTATATGACATATGGGATAAGGCATACAGACGTACTCTGTATCGTTCACTCAGGAATCACACAAATAGATACTTTCCTCCTGTTTTGTTGATGGCTAAACATTACTTGTAAGCCAAAGCTAACTTGCTTAAAGCACTCCCTTATTTTATTTTTAAAGAAAGAAATTGTTTTTGCTGTTTGGCATGTTTCTGATTTCCAGACCGTGATGATTTTCTGTGTGGTTCACTCTAGGCTTCCTACGACTGACAGCTTATTATCTCGCCTTGAGAAAATCACGCATGACTTCTGGGAGTCATCTATCAAAAGGAGAGAACACACAACATACTGAGAAGCTGGTACCTTCTCTCTAATTTTCCAGGTTGATGGCTGTTCAATGAACCTATTAACTGCCTGCAGCAACTTGCATCTTTCCAGGTATGGGACTGCATTGTCTTTCTTTGCTGTGTTTAAATGGCAAATGCTACCCTGCGTAGTGTCCTGGTTTAACTTCATCTTTGATCTGGTGGTTCCCAAATGCATCTGGCTTCACTCTTACTGGACGGTAACCCCTTTGTGTGCCTTCAGATGTAGGTGAACATTTCCTCTTTCCCTTATCTCCCATTCTCTGAAAACTGCCTTGGTTCAAGGTTTGCGCCTTTCAGTGGAACACTTAAGCCCACACCTAGCTCTAAGCACTTCACTCCTGTCATTTCACTGAACAAGGATGGATTCAAGTGGCTACTCACAGTTCATGGCTTGCCAGAACTTCAACAGTTTCTTTTGCAGTGGTCAGATGAGATACAAGTTAGGAGCCAGACCTGACAGTCCTGTGCCTGGGGTTTAGTTTGCTTTCTGGTAGTGGTGGGCAACACCATTAAATCTTTCATGATACTCCCACGTAGAGACTGATTGGGCCCTAGGTCCAGCTGCTCATTGAGGGTTAAGGAAAGGTGATAGAGCATACTCTACTCTCATTTATACCAGGTGAAAACGTCATATGAGTTGCTGGCCCTATTCTTGTCTGTTTGTGCTGCTGCAGCAACAAAACGAGTCAGAAAACTGCAAAGGAATCGCCTGGGTAACCCTGTGCCCCTGCTCTGCTCCTCATGCTGACAGCATAGCCGAACACCAATGGGAGTGTGGGCACCCAAAAGCTCGGGGCTACTAGGGTAGCCGTGGCATGGCTTTGCAGAAAAGCCCTGTGGCTGCTGTGCTACCAGGTGCTGGAGTCGTGGACAAACTGCACTCGTGCCCTGTGCCACCCTGATTATAAGTGTGGCCATCTGGAATGGCTAAAACTGAGGCAAAACCTGGGCAACCTTGTTAACATGGGACTTTTAAATTGCATAGGGAATGATGGACAAGTTAAGTTGGACAAGAAGCGCACCAGTCAACCACACTGGGAATCCCTCTTTCTGAACACAAGTGGTATCTTTTGTGGCACTGCTTTGGAATAGCTATGTTGTGCAAATTCCCAGCTCTTTAGAGATCCAGTGGACTGTCAGACAAAAAAAAAATCCCATCACACTGTATGCCATTCTGGGTATGTACTTGCTGTGAATGAGCACAAAGACCCATTCATCACTCCTAGTGCTCACATAACTGACAGATTAAATCATTCTCTGGCTGGGATGATGACAGTGGCCCAATAGCTAATGCTGTCTAACAGTCTCCGTTAGAAGGCCTTCTTTCTGATTGTTTATATTTTTGCCAGACTTCAGCTGCTTGAGCTGGATTTTCCCATGCCATATGTCACCAGAAGCTGAAGTTTTGTGTGTGGAGGGGCCTAGATGAATAGTCATGGTGTTGCCAAGCTCATGTATCACTGAAAAGTCACTTGAACACAAATTTTCAAGGAATAGCTGTACATTTCTCATTTCTTGAGGGAGTGGGAAAAACATCTGGAGTTACATGCACACCAGTGGTGTGTGCTCAGGATGAAGTTGGAGTTGCTGCTAAACAGCAAGAGGTTCCATGTCCAAGGCTGTCAACTTGCTAGATATTCTTGACACTTGTAACCTTTTGCAAACTGACCTACGTCTTTTGAGGTTGTACTTTGTCCATTTAGTTCCGTATTGTAGCCCACGCTGTCGACAGAAGTTGTTTTAAGCAGGTTGAGATTATGCTACTAGGGAGCACAGTTCAGGAAGATGGCATCTAAATGGCTTAATTTTTAGCGCATCTCGGGTTTGGGTATGTATTATGGCTTTATAGCTCTCCTCTGCTCACCCTTTTCCTTCTTCACTGCTGTCCAGTTGAAATGTTTTTGACCAGCAATCCCTGTCATATAGGATCAGGACCATATTTTCAGATCTCCATGCTGGCCTGAGCACCAGGCTGATGTTGCTAGATTCTGGAGGTGATTTAGCTTGGCAGCTTTTAGAATGGCTTTTATTTGGTCTGCTGAATCAAGGTTGGTCTTTTTACCTCTGCATTTCCAAGCAGTACTGCAGAGGTCAACAGGAAGAGCTTTCAGGCCGAAAAGCACAACAGCGTTGTCCCCAGGTGAGGTGGTTGTGTTGGGAGGACATTTGGTGACAAGAAATAAGTGGCATGGGTGTGTGGGTCGGGAGTGAGATGGGGTTTAACAGGCCTAATGTAACTTTGAGGATGATATGTATTTCTGTGAGTAGTATCTGAGGATGACAGCTCAATTCCGCATTGGGTGAAAATGTGCTCTCTGATCTGCAGCCTATACAGCCCTTTCTCATTCCCTACAGATATTTTTATTAAGTGAGCTTTACAAGGACCTAGAAAGAACCTCTACCTGTCACAGGAATCTGAGAAGGCTTATGTAAGGTCCCTAGAGCAGTTTTTCCTTAACATTATGCAACCCAGAAATTTTCCAGATTTTGGTAAAAACTCTGTGTGCTGTGTTTTCCCAAGCTGGGCATCAATGTGAATTGTAGGAGCTATTGGCTAGGAAGCATCTAGAAGCAGACTTTACAACCGCACAGAATAATTTCATTTAACTACCCTCACCACTGGACCTTCACATGATTTAGAGCTCTGACAGACCTGAATTCCCATTAAACTAGATAGCTTGGATCCAATTAGTGGCATTATCCCAGGAAGACAGTGTTCCGAGTGGCCTGCCAACAATAGCTGGCCATTGACTGCTCTGCTTTACAGGGGGTTTTGCAGGTGTGCTGTGCTCTGTTACAGCAGTGCCATGGTGTTACCAGTACCTTGGATGGCTCATTTAATGCTAGTTCAGTGTGTCAGTGCCATGCTGCAGTTTTAATAAGGTCAGTGGAAGAGGCACATCTGCAGTCAGAAATTGTCATCATTCTGCACTGCCAGCATGGTGTAATACACTGCACAGATCCTTAAGCCAAGACTTTAGGAAATTAATCTGGATCCTATAAACATTTTAGTGGGAGGAAGCAAAAATACTTGCATGACCTGACAGGTCTTTTTGGCTCGTAGGTAGGACTTCCTATGGAGGAAGTGATCTTTTCCCTTGGTGACAATAAAAGCACTTTATATTTCTGCTACAATGGAAAGATCATGCATTATATAGATCCCACTGAACAGTATTCTGTCAACTGCAGATGTCCTTAAGTTTTCAATATAAAGTTGATTTTATTCCTGTTCCTCACTGTGCCAAAATCAGCCCTATCCACCTACAGCTTCACAGGCATAATCTTATTCTGGGACAGATTTTTTGGAAGAGTTGAAGGAAACTGGTCAAGGTGTTTAAGAGAGATGATGGCTAAAAAAAATGAGATCATCTGCTTGGAGAGTTTCCTAAAGACTTTTTGGTTTGCCATATCCTGAAAATTCATTTGCTTAGAGATTGAAAAAAAAAATTCAGATCTGTTGGTCTTGGCTAGAAATGGTGCCTTTGAATAGTTTTAGACTGTCTGGTGACAGAATTATTTGGTTACTGAACGTGGTTCCTGCCTCAGTGTGTGTATATATATATATATATGTGTTATGTGCTCTTTGGAGATCTTAACTAGTCAGTGCCAATGTGCTCACAAATTTATGGTGGCATATGCCAGGTTTCTAAACAACTCTGCATGCATTCTAAACAGACATGTTTCTTCTCCAAGACTCATCCTATCTGCAGGTACTGCTGTTTAAAATCCTCACCTATGTGTTTCCTGACTCACACTGCAGTCCATGCTGAAGCTGACAGCATGGCTTTACAGTCCCTTCTGCACAGTCCCTGGAGGCCTCTCCCAAAGGTTACAGCATTCAAAGCTCATTCTGCTCATCTCGGTGCTTTTTTCTGGGTCAAAAAATTCATACCTGCCCTGATTCATGCCAATATGTCAGTCTCTGATGGCTGTGAGCCACACATGATGAGACTTAAGTCAGTATCATTTTTCAGCATATGTGTTTTGTGGCTTATTTCTGGTTTTTATGACAAAACAAGTTCTGAGACAAAATGTTCTCTTTTTAAAGAGGATTTGTTTCAAAATATGTGCTTAGAACTTTCTCATAATTGCGTCATTTTAAAGATGGTTCTTGAAGTGTGACCAAAACCAGAAGCAAACATTCATTAGACAATTTTCAGCCTCTCTCACTGTGAGAACATGATGAAATCTGGAAACAGTATAGCTGAGCTATGCCACTGCACTAAGGCACTGCTTTTCTTGGATCACTCCCCCACTGCATCACCCCCTTAGTTTGTACTGAAGGTTATAGCAGACAGTCAGGTCTGCCCAGCATGTACCATTGACAGTGGGACATGGCACATCTTCTGTGAGACCTTGGGGTTAGTTAATAATGTTCCCAGACTTTAACATTTAAGCCTTGATCTTTCTGAGCTCTTGACTTAATTGGTTTTGTTGTTGCTGCGGTAAAGCCCCTGACCTACAAATTGCTGGAGCTGTGTGTGTAATTAGGAGAAGTATGACACAATTCTTTCTCTGTCTTTTATTCCATCAGCATCTGTTATTGACCACTGTTTGGAGCAAGCTCTCGGGCTAGATGGACCTTGGTTTTTACTCAGTATTAATGTTTTTACACTACATTCTCAGTGAAATAGCTGACTGCTTGCTGGAAAACAGGGCTAGGAATTTACTTTGTCATTTAAAGACTTAACAGTTGTTTTAGTGTTGGTTTTTTGGTGTGTTTTTTTGAGGGTTTTGTTGTGTTTTTGGTTTTTTTTATAGAAGATTTGATATTTCTGTGCTCTGGATCTAAGACTTGAATCCTAAGTGAAGCATTATGCTGAAGTCAGGGATAGGCTTTTTTCTCCCCTTTGGTTCAGAGTGTTCAATTCTGGCTCTTGGCAACCCCATTTTGAATGTGCTCAGTAGAAACTAGGAGGGGTTTTGCACTTAGGTGCTGTTGATGGTGATCATACCCTGACAGGACTGAGCAGGACGCTGCAGGTTGCAGACTGCTCTGCCATGCAGCATGGGAGCTGAGTGCAGCAGGACTCTCCCAGTGGTCACTGTCTCCTGGGAATGAAGACCTCCTGCCTGACTGGAAGGCAGAAGTGACGACCAAGTTTTCAGGGGCTTTCAAGAGGCAAAATGGGCTATGATGGTAAGAAGAGATGTAAAACTGACATCTAGATGGATTAGGAGGGAGCTGGAATATGGCTGGCTTCATAATAGTCTACAGATATGATAAAGAGAAGAGAAAGGCCTCACAACAGGGAGAGAGGAGGATGGCCTGTGTGATTCTGGAGAAGACTTCTCTGAAACCTGGAGCTGAGCACAGGATTCCTGTGTTATTGACAGTTATTGACTCGCTGAGAGACAGCCTTTCACTAGAGGGATCATTAACTCCACCCTTCTATCCCAAGACCAAACTGCAATCATGTCATCCCAAGCTATCACTGATATTGAAGTTTTGTCCAATGACTAATCTAAATCTCCCAAGCTGTTTGGTTTATGCTTCTTCATGTTTTATTGTTCCTGATCTTTCCACCAAGGACATATTAGTTCCTTTGCAACAGCTTTTTAGATGAAGATTATTAACCTTCCTTCTTCTTGGTTATTACTTCTTCAGGAAAAAAAACCCACATTTCTCACACTTTTCCCTCATGTTTTCTGGACTTCTGTCAATTTTTGCCCATTCTGCCAATTCTTTCCTCTCTTTCTTGAAGTACAGTGCACTGAACAGGTCATGGTCTTCCAAGTGAATCTTAGACTGTGGGGATTGGCCCACATGGGCTCTTTCAATAGTCTTTAAGACCCTTGAGACGTCCCAGTGGCTTTGCCATTCATGCTTATTCCACCATAGTACCCGATCTTTTCTCTTGTGAACTCGTACTTACACAGTTTTGCAAATACAGATGAGTATTTCTGTGTAAGCATTTTGTACTGTTGTATTCCATCCATTTTAGATGACTTCTCTAAATATATCAAGATCATCTTAAATTCTAACCTTTTTATCATCTATAACATCTGCAGTCCTTCCTTTCTCCATCTGCAAGGCTCGCGCTTCATATTCCATCTTCTATGCCGTCACTGAAAACATAAAATGAAACTTGATCCGAGACCAAGGCCCACAGAATGCCTTGCAAAACACACATATTTTGATAGGTTTTGATGGAATTACCCTGTGGATACAATTATCCAACTAGACTTGACCTGCTGCCCCTTCCCACAGCAGTTGCATTTAGATCACAGTTCACTAGCCAGTTCATAAGGCTATATTATAGGAAGTACTGCTAAAGGCCTTGCAAAAATTAAATTAAATAAATAAATTCAAGCTATGTGACATCTGCAGCTAGTACTTCAACCTCCTTTTAAGACTCTTAGAGCGAAGTTGCTCAGGCTCAGGCTCGGCAAGACATCTAACATAACTGGTTACTCTCTAAGTAAGTTTTGCATATTTTAGGCTGAATTTTTACCATCTAAATAATTGCACTGTGTGGTTGCTGTTGACCTTTTTAGTAAAGATTGATGAAAAAGAGAGAAAAAGGGCATTAAACCCTTCCTCATTAAACTCTTCTCTCATTAAACACTTCTTTAACATTCTCTGCTGATAGCACACCCCTATCTCATTATTGCTCCAAACTTCCCTTTTTCTCTTAACACCTTACCTGTTAAATTTCTTTTATTTTGGTAAATTTTGCTGGTGGAATCCAGTGCATTTTGTCTTTACTAACTCTGTAAACTCCACACACACACACACACACACTCTGTCATGAATGGAGTATTGCGCTGGGTTCTCATCCAGCTGTCCTAGTTTCTGCTTTACAGATATCTCTCTTCTGCTTCAGGTAAATCAAAAGGTCGTGAATTAGCTGACTTCTGCCAAAGTTCCTTACTTTCCCCTAAAATGCCATAGGTTGCACTTGGTTTCTTATTAGCATTTCTTGAATGAATTGACAGCTCTCCATAATCTGTTTTACCGTTAGATTTGCCTCTTACGAGATCTTCCCTACCAATTCTCTGAGTTTATTGACATCTGTCTTCTTGAAATCTAGTGCTGTCAGTCACTTGGATCAAGTGGCAGAAGATGACACTATGTTTGCTGCAGTGCTGATTCCTTGTAAAATGTCATATCTGGCAGCAGACTTTGAGTCATATGTTACACTGCCCTCTACCTACATGCAAAGCTGCTGTTCAGCAGAGGGACGTTGTGACAATTACAGCATGTACTTAAGATTTAGGCTGCTGTTCAGAATTTATCATAGAGAAAATGTAACTTCAGATAAACTTTCTGTAAGGCATTAATAACTGCCCTTAAAACGAATCTCCATTAATGTGGACTGAGGAACTGCACTAATGAAGTGTTTCGAACACAAATTCCTTGTGATAATAAATAATCCAGACTAAGGTATGCAATGATCCTTGCCTTACTTTGTTTACTAAAAACTTAGGACACTATGCAGCTATTTCAAGGTGCAACGGACAGACAGAGAGACCTTAATGGGGAAGAGGAAGAAAAAAGCAATAAACTTCACCTTAAACAAAAATGGCAGATCAGACCATATTGAACCTATGCCTCGTAAGAAGTGACAGAAGCTCTTACTGACACCTAATACAAAAGCAGTAAGACTTCAGGTCCTCCTGAAACCCTCCATAATCCTTTAATGTTGGTTGAGACCGCTGTAGATACCTCATGGCCCCTCTCACAGGTCAACTAGAAATGGTTAAGAAGTCAGGCCAAGCCTGGTACATATATTAGAAAGCTTCCTATTACACAATTATTTTTACTGACAATATTACAATGGAGGTTCCTTTACTATCACTTCAAGTCAATTTGGTTTCCCTAAACAATGAAATTTAATTACCAGTAACGAGTCCTAGCTGTAGTCAATTTTTATGACAGGTAAAAACTAATAAAAATGTGAGCATCATACTGTCAATATGGTGTTGGAAGAGATGAGGAAACCTTTCCTGTAATCAGAATACTAGTGACAGTTTAGAGAAATCCAGGTTGTTGAACCACTCTGTTACATGCCACAGGGAACTGATATGTGGTGTCCATACGCTATCTAGTGGCTCTGTCGATTATGACATTATCCCTGAATTACTCTCCTTCTGCTTGTGAATCATAGTATTAAAAAATATGTTAGATTCATTAGGGAATGGTTACAGACTTACAAATCCTGATTTCATCTAAGACATTTCGAGGTCATAAGTGATTAATGAACAAAACAAAAAGGTAGTAAAGCCTGTGTGAATATGTAGACAAAACTCTTGTTGGGGAGTTCTAGGCAGTCATTCCTGTTCCTCAGAGCATTCTGACAGGCACTGGTCAAGCACTTCAGGTCCTTCTCCTTCGTATACAGACTATGTTCTAGACTGACTACTAAAAAACCCACTCAGTTTAGGAGTGCTTCAAGAACAGTTCAAGTATTTTCTTTAGTTGCTAATTATACAGTATTTTGTAAGGTAAGAGCAGATAATCTAAATACTTTAAACTGTGCACATGGTATAAAGTAGTGCAAGGCCAGATGTGTTCTCCTCTAATGGGAAAAGCTAATCTCCATCCCTCGAGATCACAGACGATGTGAAGATCATGCACAACAGCATTCTTCCAGTCCTCTGTTTCTGCTGGGGTATGACTGTACTTCAGTAAAAAACACATCCCCTTCTGCTTTGTTATTTTTCTGTAAAATGGAGGTAGTACTGCTCTATGGAAGCTAAAACAGCTTTATAGTTAATGAGTACTTTTGTTGTAAAGGCTGTATTTTCTATTATTATATATATATAGGAAATATTTATTTATATACGACTTGTACTAGCACATTAAGGGGTTTCACATGAATTACAACTAGCACAAAAACTAGTTAAACTGAAAAAAAAAAAAAGGTCTGATTCATCATTGCTCTCAGCAATTTTGTGCTTTTCTACTTAATAACTGAGAAAGCTCCCTAGTCAGCTGTTAAACCATTTAAGTGCACTTAATTACGTATCTGTATTTGTTTTAGGAGGCTGAGTAAAGACATGATGATGCAGGTTTCATCCTGGGTAACATTTCTTCAACTGCTCTTTCTAGGAAAGCAGAAATTTTATTTTGATGTTTCTTCACGTGTCATGAAATCAAAGGTACTAATTTTGTTCTCCCATTTCAGTTAAGATATTTTTCTATTTATACATCATTCTGAACCCTTAAAAACAAGTTTAAATAGTTGGCAAAAAATGTTCACATCACCTGCATTTATCATAGTAATTTCAAATATAAAGCTTCTGTGGTGCATGTCTTTTGCCACATGCAACAGCAGTTGATAAACATGTATATAAATACAACATACATAAATAAATGGGCCTTACAGGTGGTTGCACTTCATAAGAAAACCATGATTTTTAAGAGCAGTGCATAAGAGTCAGTTCCTTGATCATCCCAAAGAAACCCAGAACTCAGAGCCTTATGCATTGTGCTAATTTTAACTGGGATGGAGTTCATTTTCTTCACAGAAGCTAGTATGGGTCTGTGGTTTGGATTTGTGCTGAAGACAGTTTTGATAACACAGGGATTTTTCGATACTGCTGAGCAGTTTGTGCAGAGTCAAGGTCTTTTCTGCCTTCCACCCCACTAGGGAAAAGGCTGTGGGTTCACGGAAAGCTGGGAGGGGACACAACCAGGACAGCTGACTCCAACTGACCAAAGGGATATTCTGTACCAGGTGGTGTCATGCTTAGCATATAAAGCTGAGAGGGAACAAGGAAGGGAGGGGGGGGGGGGACTGATGGCATTTGTCTTCCCAAGTAACCATGATGGAGCTCTGCTCTCCAGACATCCACTGCCCATGGGAAGTGGTAAAGGACTTATTCCTTATTTTGATTTGCTTGCGTGCATGGATTTTGTTTTACCTATGAAACTGTCTTTACCTCAACCCATGAGTTTTCCCACTTTTACTCTTCTGATTCTCTCCCCCCATTGACCAGGGAAGAGTGAGCAAGGGGCTGTGTGTTCCCTAGATGCCAGGAGGGGTTAAACTGTAGTAACAATAAGCATGTAAGAGTTGGCAGGTCTACAGGCAACCTGCTTCAAATGCTCAGAGCTTAGGAGCTTAACCTCTTCTGCTGTCCTACTCACTAGCATTTACTACACTTTTTTTCTGATTCAACATTCAATCCAGATTAATCACTATCAGAAGAGATATTTAAAAAAAACCCAGCTGTAACAGAAAGAATTTTCTATTAAGGTGACTGGTAGTAACAGAGATGGGCTTAGAAACATATGAGCAAATGAGGATACACAAGGCTAGAAGTCCTAGTGAGAAATGTACCTACCTCCAGCATGCACAACCCCAACTTAATTTTACTGCTTGTACAGCCAGCACAACCCTAGCCACAAAGATTTCAAAACAAAGAATTACTACAAGAAAAAAAAATCTGACACTCAGAATTCATTGCACAAACATTTAAACAGAGGACATAATTTCTTTTACAAATGTGTTTCTCTTGTATAAGAATAATTTTGTATAGAAAATAGCTCTTTATACATTTTACAGAAATAGGCTAACATTTAGATTCTTTATTAATGAATAATGATTGAATGCAATTTAAGATTTCAGTTATGTTTGAGTCACCAAACATCAATAACACAGCAATACATCACTGCTCTAATATCCCTAAACTGTTTGACTTACCAAATATGTCAAAACAGTAAAAACGTTCCTAGAGCCATGAAAATTTGCAAACACTCAACTGTTGACTTGAAACTGTTAAGTTATGAAATACCTCCTAAAGTAATACCATAATTTAAATGTCAAGGAATATGGACTTAAACCTTAACAAGGCAGCGTTACTTGCTTATTTAGATTATTCTGCTGGCTAATACTGTAAAACCCAAATTGAAGCTTTTGTAATAAACTGCTTTACTGTTAACCTGACCTTCAAAACACCTCTGAAAGATGGGATACAACATATAAATACAATAAAAATACTTTCATTTTCTTAAGAAAACATGGAAGGTTGTTAAAAAAAATCAGTAAATTAAGATACAAAAAGTAAATTTGTGGAGGACAAGACATTGAAAAACACATGTATATATATTTATATGTGAGGGTATGCTATGAAGTATATATATTTAAAAATACTCAGTTTCTTCGAAGACTGTTTAAGTTTATACGGTATCATTTGGAACTCAAATGTAACACACATTCAAATGCTTTCCCCCTGCAACTGCTGTTTCAAGCACCTGTACTTATCTGCAAATTTCCTTGTAAATCAGAAGGAAGGTAAGGACATTTATCCTCTGAGTACAATTATATGCAGTAATCATTTCTTGCTTTCTAGCTATTTTATAATTTTAAATGGAAGAAGATGTAAGCAAATAAGTACTATATAACCCAATGACTGAAAACTTGAAATTTAGATGCTAATGATTCTATTTAGAATTCATACAGAGCTACTTAGGAGTTTACCAGCTGTAACCTATGTGAGTACTGTTGACTCTCCCATGCTTCATGATTCAAATGTGTAGCTGTGTTTAGTCAAACATGGCTCTCACTCCAGGTTAACCAGTCTCTTAACACATACAACTTTTAAATAAATTCAGCTGGAACTGGTACACCTCTCCTTCTCACAGCACAGAGGTTGATATGAGACAGTAAAGAATCACATTATACTGGTTCACATTTCCACGTGGTTAGAAGGAGAAACAAACATCCTGCAAAACCTTATTCCAGTGATTTTGCAAATTCTGCATAGTCAATGTATCCATCATTGTTCTTATCATCATCTCTTAAGACATCATCTATTAGATTAATCAGCTCTTCTTCTTTCATTGCTTGGGTATTCTCACCACCTTCCTACAAAAACAAAACCACGTTGAACAGTTTAGTAGTCTTTCCCACCTATTGGCACATAGATTACTGACAACTAATTTTTATTAAGCTGTTCGTGTTTGGTGCCTAATTTGGCACTAAGTTTTATGTAAACATTTATATCAATATAAGCAACTTTTTTAGGTGGAAGCTACGAAGTCCAAGTTTTCTGGACTTCAGAAAAAGCACTCTCTTTGCAGTTATTATTCTTAGTCAAAAGTTCCAAAAGCTGAATAGCACAATGTGTAATGATGGATAATCATCTAAGAGATGTATTCTTATTTGGATCTTCATGTAGTATAGACACTATAGTTTCTATAAAATACAGAAACATCTTACATTAACAGAGTAGTGAAAAAATCTAGCACTGTAGCTTAAAGCCAATAAAATTCTTAGAAACACTCTTTACAAAGAAATGGAAAGACAAAGAGGTGCCTCTGCACAAGAAACAGCCAGTCATTATTCTGTTCTTGGCTCAGTATTTTTTGCCGCAGGTGTATGCAGGAAGTTACGCTACTCGGAATTGTAACTTCCAGAAGATCAGTATGAGATAATGTGTTCATATTGTCTTCCTAATGGCTGTATCTTCCTACTTTGTCCTTAAATGTTCATAGCTGCAACGAGAATTTGTTTAGAAAGAGGCAGACCATAACTGGTTCTTCTAATACTAACTTTATTCAAGAGGTTTCTTACAGTCTGTGTATCCACAGCAGTGACAGTCTGAAACTGAAAACAGCATCATATCACATGCTATTTCTGTAAATCCTCATGCCCCACTTTGGATAACTTGCCTTTCTCCCCATCCCTGCATACCAAAGCAAGCTCTCTGTAAAATAATTTTCACTTTACAGCCCTTCCTCATTCTAAAGTTTAAACTACAGTGGAGACTTCTTGAAAACTGCAATGTGACATGAAAAGCTGTGATAAAGCTAGTAGTTAGTTCCAACTAGAACCACTGGGGGAAAGAAATATAGCTCATTTTCAGGCAAAACTCTAACTGCACTGAGGATGTGTTGCAACCGTTCCGTTCTGTTGTAAGTTGCTTTTAGAGTCAGGACCGTTTCCAAACACACATGCCCTTGCAAAATCACACCTACCTCTTTGTGGACATGTGATATAGCAGTAGCGAGCTCTAACCCATCTAACAAATTATTGCCGTCATAATCGTGCATTTTGAAGTAATGGAGCTGCAACTCTTGTGGAGACATCTCAGTTTCTGGTTTCTCAATGACACCTTCCAAGTGTTCCATGATGTGCCTAAGAAAAACAAAAAAACCCCAAAGACAAACAAAATCTACAACATTTGTAGTCAGTTAATATTGCATGCTCTGTTCTGTTTACATCAAGTTTAGTGTTTGATCGAATATTGTTCTTCTAAAAGCACCCTGGACAACTAAAAGCTGCAGTTTAGGATGAAGGGGGCACAAAGGTTGTTTGTTACAGGTGCTGTAGTAACCTCTAACACCTTACATAGCTATTTCTGTTTCTTCTGGCCTACTTAGCAGGTTATCAAAACAACAGAAGCAGCGCCCAAAATCTCCTTTTGGCTGTCTTCCAAAGCACAGGAGCTGGAGAAAGACTTTTCCCAGTCAACCATGAAGCGTTCTAGGGAGTTTTGTTTACTGCTGGAACTGATTTGCATGTATGAAGAAAAACAGAAGAAAAAAACCCTCAACCTGTTAAGAATGCGTTTGTCTAAAGTACGTGGATCTGGGTAAGCAGGAATTCTGTAAGAAATTCTTTATAGTACGAGTAGGGCTAAAGGTTCCAAAGAGACCTTTCTAGGGCTCATATCTCTATAAATTTATCAAGCAAGCATGCCTCATATCTGGTTTTAGCTAGTCATACAACATTTCGAGGAAACAGGGTGCCCTAGGCTTAAGTCCAACGTAACAAGACTTCAGAGATAAGAAAATCATTAAGAAGTAAAGTTTACGTTTTTAGAACATGGAACACATACTCTTTATCTTGTACCAAATTCTTATCGAGGCGAATATTTGCATGTTGACTCTCTCCTGCGTGTTCCTCAGCAAGGGCAGAGATGAAGAATGAAGCCAGAAAGCAGAACAGCAAATGCGATCTAAACAACCTTTGGGCCATTGTGATCTCCTACAAAAAGGAAAACATCCACCAAAAAAAAAAAAACAACCAACACTCAGATGAAAAATGTGATCTACTTTCAGCAGATTTACCAAGTACTTAGAAACAACCCCACTGAGTTTTAGAATAGAAGAACTTGCTTCATGTCAAGCCGTTGGCGAGCAGAAAAACAGGGAGCTCCAGTTAAGGATTTCTATGAGGATCTCTATTTGACGGAATCATGGAGTATTATGCAGTAATTTTCAGATAATGACTGGGTTTTTTTCCACACAGCAAATGCGCACTCCTCAGCTGCGGCTGTGTTTTCATGCACCGTCTGGACAACCAACCACGCCAGGCTCAGGCAGACCTGCCCCACAGCCACGGGAGCAAAGGTCGCTTACGGCATCGAAGCAGCCGCATCAAATTAGTATCTCTTTTAAGACTGCATGCCCTAAGGAATGTACGGCTTGGAAAACGTCATGCGGCCTCGCATATGCTCCCTTCACGGAGAAGTGACACGATACAGCGCTCCAGATGGGCCGAGGGGAGCCCAGGAGCGGGCTGGGGAGTTCGGCCTCTCTGTGCTCCTGCCCCAGCTGAAGCGACCCCCGGTTTCCCCGGCACGGCGCTGGCCGCCAGCCGCCTCTCACCCCCGGCTCCCGACCAGGCTGGACCCCCCGGGAAAGCTCCCCCCCCGCATCGGGACGGAGCCGGGCCCGGCACCCCCCGCCCAGGCCCCAGCACACCGCCCTCCAGTACCGGCTGCCGGGGCGGGCGGAGAGGCGCCGCCGCCGCCAAGCTACGCACCGTGGGGCGGGTGTGGGCCGTGGCGCAGGCTCCGGGACGGGCGCGGGAGAGACACCATTCCCGGGACACCATCCCGGGATCACCCCTGACCCGCCGCGCGCCCCGCCCCTGCCCTCTCCCATTGGCTGCGCTGCCCAGACCCGCCCCCGGAGCGACGTCACCGCTCGCGGAGCTCCACGTGGAGCCCTCGCGGCGGCGCAGGTGCGGCCGGGCCCCGCCCACCGCGTGTGCGCGGGGCAGGGCATGGCGGTCCTGGGGGACAGGAAAGCCAGCGGGGTCCGCGGGTGCATCGGGAAGAGTATCGCCAGCCGGTGAAGTGAATTCATCCTGCCCCTCTTTTTAGCCCTAGTAAGATCACATCTGGAATTCTGGGTTCAGTTCTGGGCTCAGTTCTGGGCTCCCCAGTACACAGAGACATGGAGCTCCTGGAGCAGGTCCAGCAGAGGGCAACCAAGATGATGAACCGACTGGAGCATCAGGAAAAGCTGATGGAGATGGGCCTGTTCAACCTTGAGAAAAAACGACTGAGAGGGGACACCATCGATGTCTTTAACTATCTAAAGGGAAGGAGGATGGAGCCAGGCTCTTGGTGGTACTAAGCAAAAGCACAAGAGCCAGTGGACAGAAACTGATGCACAGGAAGTTTCACCTGAATAAAACTGAGGAAAAACCTCAGCTGAGGAAAAACTACTTTTCTCTGTGGGTGGCCGAGCACTGGAACAGGTTGTCCACAGAGGTGGTGTTTGCCTCACTGGACATATTCAAGAACTACCTGGATGCAGTCCTGTGCCATCTGCTCTAGGATGACGCTGCTTGAGCAGGGAGGCTGGAGCAGATGTCCCACTGTGGTGTCTTCCAACCTCACCCATTATAGGATTCTGTGCGGGTGCTGCGGGGCCTCGGCCGCCCCGGCCCCCAATGTAGAGAACTCCCTTCCAAAGAGCGCACTGCGGGGATCTCACCGACAATGCCCTACCCTAAGCACAGGTGGGAGGGAGTGGGGCAGTGTGTCCTGCTCCTAGGGCTGTCCTCGGCCATTCCTGCTCCAGGCACTTCCCACACATCCCTCAGACAGCCCCGTCCATAAACGACTGCGGCTCTTCACCCCGCTGCTCCCTTGGGCCCTGTCACCGGTGCCCACTGTGGTTTATAAACTGTGCGTGCTCTGCGCTCCCGCTCGCACCGAACACCCCACGTCTCCCGAGGTTACAACCCCCGAGCAAACCCCGGGCCCGGGCAGCCGGGCGGGCTTTCGGCTCGTTCCTGCACCACTCTGGGGTTCCGTGTCGAAGCTGCAGGAGGGGGCAGTGGCCGTGGGGTGCAGCCGGCAGGCAGCCCCGGGATTTCGGTGACTCCCGCGGGCCGCGGTGGGTGAGCGGCACCCCCGGCCCTGCTCGAGCATTGCAGGGGGCGCGGGGCCACCACCGCAACCCCCGGACAGCGCCCACCCGGCTGGACGCGGCTCCGCGCACCGGGCGTCAGGGAGCGGCGGCTGCGTTGGAGGCGCCGTAGCCGGCCGCAGCCCTCGGGCAGGGCGCTGTCCCGCCTGCTCCCGCCCCCCGGCACCTGGCGGATCCGCGGCCCCGCCGGCGCCTCCCGGGAGCTGCCGCCGGGGACACCCCGCGGGCCGGGCCGGGCCGGGCCGGGGCGGGGCGCGTCCGTACCGGCGCTAAGATGGCGGCCAAGGGCTCGCACTCGCACGTGAAGCTGGAGGCGGAGATCGAGCGGTGCCGGGCGGAGGGGCTCTGGGGGCGGCTCTGGCTCCTCGCACAGCAGCTGCTGCCGGCGCGGCCCCCGCGCAAGGCGAAGGCGGCGAGGGGCGCGCAGGACGCGGGTAAGCGGCGGCGGGGGGCAGGCGGGGTGGCCGCCGGTACCGACCCGCCCGGGCGCGGGGCGGCGGCGGGGCCGGACGGTCGCTCCGTGCCGCCGCCCGGGCTCGGCAGCGCCGGCTCGGCAGGTTGGCGTGGGCGGGAGCTGCGGCTGCCCCGCAGCTCCCGGGGTTGCGGGAGCGGGCTGGGGAGCACTGAGGTGCGGGGTGTCGCCCGGTGTCCCGTGTCAGCGTCCCGGCTTCGCAGCGGGAGAGAAGGAGGGATGCCGGGGAGAGGCGGCGGGAGCCCAGGAAGCGGCGCTCGGGGAGATCCCATCGCGCTTCCTCTACGTGTCAGCGCTGCCGAGCCCGTCGGGCGGCGAGGAGCGGCTGTCGAGCGCTCGGGATGCCGGCGGTCAGCACCCGGCGCAGGTGGCGGCTGCCCCGCTCCGAGCCGGCCCTTGGTGCAACCAGCCCGCCTGGGCCACCCACCAAAACTTGCCCGGTTTGGAAATGTCCGTCTGCAGCTTCTCCATACGTGTTGTGCTCGTTCCCTCTTGCCCCCTGCCCAACCCTCTTCTGGATGCCCTTGTGTTACCTCCCTCCATTTCTGAAGGGCACCGCTTTATTTAAAAGGCTTGGGCTCGTCCAAGTACCCTTTCACATGTAGAACAGGTTTCATAAATAGCAAATGTTTTTATGTTTTGTTTTGCTTTTTTTTTTTATTTGTTACAGCACACTACTTTGCTGCTTTCTAAAAATGAAATCGCTAGCAATAAGTGAGGCAGCCTAACTTGGAAATATAAAAATCTGTGTCTGTGGTCAGCAAGTAAGTTGCCAAAAGGACCTGGTCCTACCCACGGCACTGGTACAAAGGGTTCTGCCGCTGAAGTCAGAGGAGCTACATCTCTGAATAAAACCCTTCTGTAGAGGAGTGTTTCTGGGATGTGGTCCTAGAGTTAATTGAAGCTTGCCAGGGGTGCCTTAAACTTCACAGGGGGAAGCATGGTGGGGGAGATGTTGGTAGCTTAAGATATGTTTATTTGTAAGGCTTTCCGAGTGGGTACATGATGCAGGATGAACCCTGTGCTGATAACCACAGGGCCAACCTTTGAACTTCAGTCGCATTTCAGCAGCGCTTCCCAGGTGCAGAGATCTCCCTGCAGTTTGGGGGCATTAATAGTTGAAGAGTTCATAGTAGTTTCTTCACTTGTAATTAAGAGGCATAACAACAGTATAATTGCTGTAAAAACAGGATTTGTTAATTTGCTGCTATGTCATCATAACTTGTTAGTTATGAAAGAGTAATGATTTGTTATTGCTGCAGAACTTTTCTTTCAGCAGGGGACTGGGTACAGTTTTGTGCTTCTAGAAACCATTGTCTGCTTGGATTAGGTTTTTTAAATAGTAGTATTTGCTTTGTGAGATTGTGTGTATTTATTTCTTAACTGTCTTACCTATTTCCTTGAGTTTAAGAGATTAACGACTGTATGAAAGGTCTTTAGTGTGTAGAAATTATTTCATGCAAGTTTAGAGTGGAATATACTTGCACATTTATGCTTTCCATTTTAGGTACCTATACTTTGTTTGTGCGAGTTAGTTGCAGACTTGCAAATGAGCAGGAAGAGCTATCGTTATAATTTATTATGCAGGCTACAACAACAAAAAAATCTAAACCACCACCATTCCCACACACAGAGTTGATTATTAATGCTGTATGTAGTGTATAAGTGGAAAGTGGGGATAAATTGTCCCGTGGCCTGAAAATATAGAAATAGGTACACTGTATTTTTTTCCTGCATTCTGGAATTTCAGACTTTGAGACATCGAGTATATATGAGATGTAGGGCTTGGCTCTTTCATATAGAAAGATCTTCTTACCCTGCTTGACCCAGTAGTCCACTGATTGAGGTACTACTTGTATGAATAAGTGAACTGCAGAACTGGGCCCATCATGCGAGAAATCACAAGTACTGTGACAGATGAAACTTTTTTCTTTTCAGCACGATTGCCATATTGCATGATGCTTCACACTGTATCCAGCGCTGCTACTTGTGTTTGAGTTTCTCTTCTGTAGAACTGTGAACAGGAATGGATTTTAATGTAGAAAGAACGTGGCACGTTAGTTGTGGCAGAGAATCAAGCCTTGTGTGTCTTTAGTGTCTAAATTGTCTTTTTTCTGTGAGCTTTGAGGTAAATTTGTTACTGTTCTGCAGTGAAATTCATAGCTTCCATGTAGGCCGAAGCATTCATTTCATGCTTGTGCATTTGTAAATCTAAAGCATGCACTGACATGTTTGCAAAGATTGGTCTTATACTTTTGAAAGTGAGTTTTGTGATGAAAATTCTGAACTGTTATATTAGTGGCAATGCAAGAATGAATGGTGCTACTAAAATGAAAGGATTCATTAGGGGAAAATCTTCAAGTTACCAGGAAGTGTAGTTTGATTTTTTTTTTTTCTTAGGAAACATACTGTTTCCAATAGACAGAAGTTAATGGAATTTTTTTGTCTGCCATTTCTTCCTTATCCCCTCATTTGAGTTGCTCTTTATGTCTCAAAGGTGCATTGGTTTTTTTTGTAATTCTGTTTATCATCAGCACTAAGCGATGTTTCTTGTTGGTTGGTGTGTGCTTTCAGAGGACCATGGGAGTATGCTGCTAGCGGAGGTTCTGCTGGAAGAATGTTTGAAGGAAAACTTTGCCAAACTGAAGGACTCCATTCCACTGACAGAGAAAAATGAACCAAAACTGAGTGAAGCTAAACAGTATCTGACCAATATCTTAAGCAGAGGAAAATTAAGAGTAAGTGGGCTCTGTCATCGCAATTCCTGCCAACTGGATGTTTCTTTCATGTGATTATTAGTCTGATACAGGGTGTGGTTATTGCCTGTTCATGTCCCTGTATGTACAGTGCTGTATTATAGGCATTACTAAGAGACTGCTAATTCCCCTTGGCAGTATCTTCTGTTGTGAGACTTGCTTTTTCATATGCAAGCAAATAGTGTGCTACAAGTACATATCCTGTTCTTTTTTTTTTTTTTTTTTCATTAGAAAGAAGCAGGATAAATATTTAGCATTTCTCTGGGGTGTTGGGCTGTGGCCACATAACATGACCTGCTGCTACTGCTGCTCTGAGAGAGTTGTGTATACCTAGTCTGCTCCAGATCAGAGAAAAATGTACTGCAAGTTGCTGTCAGGAATTTAGGGTTGTGTTGGGAGTCCAGGATTACAGCCTTGCACTACTTTCAGTCTCTGCCAGAGAAGTTATGCTTTTATTTTGTGGTCTAGGTTCATGGTTGATGGCTGCTTGTCAGCTCAATTGCAGAGCTTTAGGAGTGTTTTAATACTCTGCCTTGATGGCTGCTGCTGTTTTGGTGTCCTTGGATGCACAGTTTCATAACTGGGTTTAGAAGTAAATGAATTACAGGTCTGTTCTAGGCTTGTGTTACTTTTGGTTCAAAATTGACAGGCCAGTTAGTTTTGAAATGTGTATTATACTTGTTAATTTCCAAGGAGTCAAGTGTGCAGTCACTTTTCTGGAGGAGTTCCTTTTTCTTATCTTCTTGAAAGTCAACCTATTTAGAAGTAAAATGGAGAGAGTAAGGAAGGGGAGTCCGTCCAACCCTCTTTATAGTTTAACCCCATCAGCAGTCAGAACTACTGAATTCTTCCAGGTCTTCATGTTTAGTTTGGCTGCATGAATTGCCATTACTGTTTCTTTGTTGGTGGTGACTTAGCTGCTTGTGCAGCATTGACCTTGTGTTAAAAAATTGGGTATGAAGGCTTAAAAACCTTTTCATGCTTTCCAAAGGGTCTGAAGAGATGTATTTTACTGAGGTTTTTGTTAGATGTGTTTTTAGACCTTAAAGGAAACAAATCTTAGAAATAGCTGGTGTGCCTTCTGTTTTTCTACTGTTGCATGAAAATTCTTTGACAGCTTAAGAAAACTGGGGAGCTTTCTCACTGTTTAATTAAATGTACAGAGGAGAGGGGAGCACTTGCCTAAGAAGTCATGCCTTCTGCTTAGTTTAAAGGCAGGAGGTATTCTTTGTGTGTGTGTAGGTAGTTCTGACAATGCCAGCCTTTTATCTGATGTCCATCGATTCACCAGCCACAGATCAGGTCAGCATAAACCAAAGAGGTGGCTTGGAACTGAGTGTTTCTAAATGGAGCTCCAAAGTGGTTGCCTGACCTTTGTTGCCTGCTGCTATCGTGAGAACAGCCCTAAGATCTCTAGACACTTAATTCCTTCCTACTCTGGCGTGTGGAGCTAGCAGTTGTGAGAGGAAGGCATTCTGGATGTGCTTAATTTGTTCTGGAGTACCTCGTGTTTGCTGTCTGGTATTTTATCATGTAAACACTCTTTTTCTCTCCCTCCTCTGTTTCAGCCTAAGTATATGACTGAAGCTATGCTGATCCTAGGAAAGCTTCATTATGTGGAGGGATGCTACAGGGATGCCATCAGCATGTATGCAAAAGCAGGGATTGATGACCTCTCAACCAAAGATGAACCTCTGTATGTGCTGCGTTTGATAACTGAAGCCCTCGTTATTAAAGGTAAAGGACCGTGTATGTGTACTTGAAATACACTGATTTTAGGGTGAAGTTGAAGGTATTTCTCCAAGTGATTTGATTGGAGCAGAGTTGGGGCAAAGATGTGTGCTGTAGAAAATCCTACTGGGTATGGTCTGTGTAGTTTAAACTTAAAGGCATTATGGAGTTTTAGTCCATGGTTTTTAAACTTGGCTGGCTTGTAAAGAAAAGCTTGAAAATGGAAATTTTTTGATAACTCTTGGCCGTAAGTCAGCAACATGCTTTAGCTTGTGTGTCCATTTTGGGAAAATCTAAATCAAGCATTTGGCAGAATTGGGGCCTGGACTTTTATCTTAGAGTTCATTTACTTGTAAATTTCAGTGATTTATGTGAATTAAGCAAGGACAATGCCTCCAAGTTTTAAGCTCTGGACTAACAAAATATGTGCTTTCGAAGTAGGTAGTATATTTTTGCAATGCATGTCACACAGTATTAGACCTTATGTACAAACAGGAATCTCTCCTTCCCCTTGTAACTCTACAGACATTGCACTGTTTGAGAGATTCTAATAAAAACTACCGCTATGAGTAGTGAAATTACATTTCCTTTTTGAGTTGGGGAGAGGAGGACCCTAGTCAGTTTTTGACTTGGGGGGAGAAAAAGATCAGTAATCTTCTCCTTCATTTTCTTTCAGTTCCTTTATAAGTGTTGCTCAAGTACTGCTACCTATCTACTGCTTTCTACTCTTTTCAGCATGTCCACCAGCTAATTAGGTGAATGAGAACTCTGATGATCAGATACCTTCAACTGGTATGTAAAATAGTGAAACCAAATCAACCCAAAATACTGTTTGATTGGGCTGCTAGTATTACCGATGATAATTTGAGTGTTTCGTGATCTCACAGTGTCATTCTGCTTTTTTGAAACCCTGCTTATGCTGCTTTGCTTGCTTTGAGTTTTGTTTTCTGTGGTACTGATTGAATCTGCTTCAATAATGAGCTTTTGTGGAGCAGGACTAATTTACCTGTAATTCATGCTCACACTTGCATGGCGCAGAGGAGCCAGTAGCTGCCAGTGTGTTCTTAGCGGTGTATCTGAGAGCAGCTGCTGGTGCACTCCAGTGTGAAGCAGATGCACTGTCCTCACTGGGAACTGGAGAAGACCCTTGGTGGGGTGTGAGTGTAATGACAAGGGGTCTGTGGAAAATGATGGAATAACACTGTTCCTCTAAGACCTTTTGTATTGTAATGACTGCCTAATTTGCATATGAAGATGTGGAGATGTTTGCCTCAGAGCATCAGGCTGCACTATTTTTGGTTTTTTTCCCCATGTGGTTTTAGCATGGAATGTAAATACTGATTGCTCCTGTAAACTGTGTGGAGCCCCTGCCATTGAAGAGCAACTTCTGCTGTCATTGTTTCGCAGTCTTTATTCTTTCTCCATGATGATTATTTTCAGATTAGCCAGGAGAGCAAGGGTATAGTAAGTCACTCAGTATTCTACCAAAGCTTCTGGCAAGAAAAGTGCAGCAGAGTGGGGCTTGTCCAGCTGAGTTTAGAGAGGGCACTCACTGCTAGGATCACTGTTCCCTCATGCCGTTTGCTCCACCTCCTAGTTTTAAAGAAATAATCCCTTAAGATAGAATTTTGTACAGGTAGCTATGGCAATAGCGGTGTAGATTTAAATTTTTATTTTAAAATGTGTTTCTGGGCTACCTCTGCTGGGCAAGTGACAATATGGAGTTGAATTATTTGGAATTAATTTCTACTTTATTCTATAGATTTTCCTTATTCCCCTTTTTGATTTGATATCTTTCCAGAAATTATGTTGATCCGTACCGTATTATTGACTTTGGTTGAATTATCAGTTGCTTAAATCTTCTTTAAAGATGCTCTTGAATGTCACTGGTAGTAAAATTTTTGTAGGGGTCATGTAGACAAAAATCCAGAAAAGCTATAATCCTGTCTGTTTCAGGGCAGAAGTTAGGTTTCCTGCTTAATTTCTTATTCACATTTTCAGAAATGGGAGAAAGCAGTTGGTTTAATAGAATATTCCTATTCCTCCAGCATTAGTTGAACATCAGAACTTTTATCACCTCATAGTAGGAACTTGAAGCTACCTCGGTTTTGTGTAGTTTTACCTGTATGCAGAGTGGCAACATAGGTTCTCAAGCACTCGGGATTAGGCTGGAAAGGTCACAGAAGAAAGAAAAGTCAAATTAAAGGCTTATTTTTTTAATTCTTGCACTCCTTTAATGTTGGAAACGAACAAAAATGTGGTAAGAAAGATGTGGGATACCCTGGGAGAAGCTGCATAGATGAAGGCAGTGGTAGAAAGGGAATGTGAACAAGCAAAAATGAGTTTGCTTCTTTAGAGCACCTTCTAACCTCCACAGCACTGAAGCGTTGAACTGAATCTCTGGAGTCTTCCTCTGAAGGTCCAGAGTATGCCGTAAGTTCATATTACAGTAAGAAGCCATATGGACTTGCACCCTTGTGATTGGACTGCAGGTGCTGAACAGGGAGAAAGTTTCTTGCTTGCCTTGCTCAGCAGACTTCCACTCAGAGTATCAAGAAGTTAACAGTGAAGTTCTTTATAAATGTGGGGACTTGTGCAGTTGACAAGTCACAGGAAAAATGTCTGAGAGGGCAAGGCTCTTCCAGCTTTCAGCTGACTGCTGCTTCCTGTCCTAAATTCCCATATTGTGAGAAGTTGTGTAAGCATTGCGAGTGGAGCTGTGACAAGAGTTTGATTTTTCACTATGACTAATTTTACCATCTATGGTTAGTTAATAGGTAGTTGGTTCGTACTTGTCTCCTTCTTCCCCATCCTCCATGAAGTTAAATCCCTCCTTAAAACCTCTACTCAGTTCACAGTACTGCAGGTAACCTCTGATGCAAGCAACTCTCTGTGTTGCATAAACCAGTATTGAGTAAACAAACTTTGTTTCTAATTCACTTGGGATGTGTTGACTTTGTTACCTGGTGTTGTCCACTTGAAATAAGTGAGCAAAAAAGACTTCAGAACGACATGTGTAACTGTCAGAGCCCACTGGTTTCCCTCTGTCCCTGCTTTCTGCAGAAACCCTGCAGAGATCTCTCTATGTTCCAGCGAGTAAAGCTTCCTGGTAGGATAGGTCACTACCTAAGCCTTACAAAGGACAGTATAGCTCTAGCCAGGGTTTCAGCATACCTAAGTTCCAAGAAAGAGGTTTCTGTGATGTTGCAATGTTTGCTGTGTTGCCAGAGAGCATGACGAGACCTGTGTTAACTGAGTCAGGTGTTGCCAACCTGAGTGCTGGAGGCTCAGGCAGGGCTCATGTGACATGTGGGTCTTAGGTTTGTAATGATTGAGAAGGACTTTGCCTTATGGTCATGGATGTGTGGCATCAGAGCTATTGCATGGTGAGTCAGCCGAGAAGAGGCTGTGGACTAATTGGAGACGAATCCCTTGTAAATTTGTTTCTAAAAAGTTTCTAAAAGTTTCTGGTGGTTTGTTTTGGGGCTTTCTGTTTGTTTTGGTTTTTTTTTTTTTTTTTTTTTTTTTTTTTTTTTTTTTTTTTTTTTTTTTTTTTTTTTTTTTTTTTTTTTTTTTTTTTTTTTTTTTTTTTTTTTTTTTTTTTTTTTTTTTTTTTTTTTTTTTTTTTTTTTTTTTTTTTTTTTTTTTTTTTTTTTTATGTGTGTGTGTGTGTGTTTTTTTTTAATTTACCTTTAGAAAAGACATCCTTTGTATCAAAAGGCTGCAGTGTGAGCTTGGTCCTCTTAGGTCATCTTAGATCTTAGAAAAATACATATGGAAGAGAATGAGGTCATACTGCGTCTGTAAGAAGCCTTGATCATAACCTGTGTTTTATTTTAGCAACCCCAACCACAAGTCAGACATATGAGGAAATGGGACTGTGTTAGTGCAGTGTCTTGGAGTTATATATATTTTGTTCTTGAGCCCATTTTAGTCTTTTGCAGGTGTTTAAGATCTGTGATGTGACACTTAAAAAAACATAAGATCAAGAGATGACAAACTGCTGGATTGAGTTACTGCTGTTTAGAGCTCTCCTAAGAGCAGTGAAGGGTATTGCTGAAAGCAAAACCCTGAATCTACCTCGTGAAGGTTTTTCCTGAGTTTGAGAATAATAAACAGACTGGACCTGCTTCCAGGGTTCTGGGTTCAGTCCAGCTTTTTGTGGATTATTTTGTGTTTGTTCATTTTTTAGGACAAATTGCTGAACTTACATGAGTTCCTGCTTCTTTTGTGATTATATCTTTTAAAACTTCAATGACAATGAGGCTGGTATGCTTGGAAGTGTATTGTTCTGCTTTCACCCCATGTGAAATCTTTGTCTTGAGTTTGTAATACTGGAAGTGGTTGTTTGGAGGTTATGGTGGTGTTCTGGAAGGAAAATGGAGATATCACACAGAGATAATAAACAGAAAACCTGACCTTTTAGTCAGATGGTTTGAAAACTTCTTGCTAGGTTTTAATCATAGTTTTAAATTGATCAGCTGAAGCCTCAAAATTTGAGTAATCTGTTTTAAACTTTCTTTGTGATTGCGCTAATTGATTAGTTTCTTATTTTGTTGGCTTCCACTACTGTTAAAAATAGTAGGTTTGTATTCAGTAATTGTAAATTTGGTATTAAAGTTGTTCATTCTAGCTAATTAGAGGATTTATCACGCACTTGTTCATACACTTCATTGGAGTCTTTAATTTTGACATATGCTTGTGTGTCATTTATTTTTCTAATTTGATTTTCTACATGTTGATGAATTTCCTAGGTGAGATTTTTTTCAGCTGCATCTGTTTGGAAATTATAATAAAATGTACAGTTAAAGATAGCTTTATTGCTAAGCTATGTTTGGATAAATCTACTTTTCCCTCCTCACTGAAGAATTCGATTAAGAATCTTCTCAGTTTAGCAAATTAATAAAATTAACTTAGTATTTCTGATAAATGTTAAAGCTGATAGATTTCTTGTCATGGTGGCTTTGTTTAGTCTGTAGATTAAAATGGGAAAAAATAAGCTTTCCTATTTGGTTTTACTTAGTCAAAGCTTTGTTGGTTCATTTAACTAAATTAATGGAAAGAACTGAAAGGGAGAAAGACAGGTGGGTTTTTTTCCCTTGTTTTATTTTTTTCCTCTCTGGAAGAGAGCACCTCTATTGAAGTATTGAAATAGTATTTATTTCAGATCCTAAGCCACTAACTTTTCCAGTTGAGTTTTTTTACTAAATGCTCCTGATCCCATGGTGCAAGGATATATTCCATTCAAATAATATTAATAAGTTATTGTGTATTATCGGCTTAACTTAAACAGCCTTACTTTTAATTAGAGTTTCCAGTTAGCTTCTCTGAGATGAGACTTTTGTCCACTTAGTTTTTGATAAGTGAGATGGTAATAAACTGTGGAGTGTTCTGGAATACAGACTGTGTGCAATGATTCTGAATGCCAGCAGATTGAACAATTTCAAGTGCAGATAAACTGGGATTAGAAACAGTGTGTGGTTTTGCAGGGTCATGGTTTATTTCATAATCTTTTTTTGAAAGTGAATTTACATTTTTAACTTCTTTTTCCAGGAAGCATTTTTAATTCAGGCCATGTATTATAAACCTCTCAGACTCTTAACAGGCTCTTCCTGAGCCTACTTCTCGTTTCAGATGGCATAACGGTTTTCAAGATGTCTTCTCCTTTTTCCAGACAAGTGTTTGGAATATGGTTCTGCTTTTTGTATGCCAAAAAATCCCCTCCCGGTGGTTACGCCTACTCTTGCGCTTGGGATCTTTACTGCAGGCTCATTTTTAAGAGTTCTTGAAGTTGTTTAAAAAAAGCTTTACTCTAATACCTAAATAGAGATAGTGTGTGTTTATCTTCCTGTGTAAGAACTTACCTTGTTTTGTCAACTGAGACAAGTGTAGGAAGTGGATTAATGGGAGGTTGATGACATTTTTTTCATGTTCGTGTAAGTAATTTGCTTTATGATCTCTCTGGGCACTACTGGGGAGAAGTAAAAAAGTAAAAGCAGGTTGTAATTGCTTAAGTCAAGATAAAGGTGGTCCATTTCTATATTTTAGTTTAGGAGCCACATGACTGCAAAGAAAATACTCAGATCTGCTAGTGGTAACAAAAGAGGGAACCCAGATCTTCTTCCCCTCCTTCCATCACAACTGACACACCACCCCCAACCTCCTTAGAAGCTGAGTTTTCATCCTGCTTGCAGTGCTGTTACTGACTGACCAGAGGGCAATGTGCTATACTGTACCCCTTCAGTAGAAATGGGCAGTAGGTTGTGAAGTGCAGGGGAAAAAGTCCCGAGAGCCTGAATGCTCTCTCTGTCTCTCCCCATTAGTTTCAGTATCAAGTATGATGTCGTTTAGGCACTGTTGACATTATGGCATGTATACTTCAGGCTTTTACTTGAAAGTCTAAATGCTCTCTACCTTGATAATCCTGATTAAACCAGAAGGGTTGTTATCTTACCATGTTCTGACTTCCCAGGGGTCCCAAGTCACTACTGTTTGTAACCTGCCCACCAGTACTGGCTAACACTTTCCTAAAGACACCGCCAGTGTTCTTCATGGTCTTTAGGAAAGCTTGTTGATTGTGAAGATACAGAATTATATGGGGCATAAAGTTAATACGAGAAAAACATAGGTTTGGGTGATAGTCGAAGGAAAAGTTATTTAAAACTTTGATTTCACTTTTTTCATGCAAATATAAAGCTTTTCAGTGATAGTCGGCTTCATGAGGGTGATCAGCACTTGCCAGTGTGCAGCTGTGTTAACGTATGTGCTGCTTTTGAGATGTTATATTGGCTTGCACTAGTCTCTGTTCCTTAACTGCTGTTTCCTCTACTGGCAGCTACTTGGTGATGAAATTACTTCTGTCAGTAATTTCAGCTGCTGCTGTGACTAAGTAGAACTTAGTGGGACACAGTGGAAGAAAAAAAAATTGTTGATTTTTTTTTTTTTTTTTTAGAGGGTCAGACAGGGCAGGGCACAAATTCTTTTGTTGGTATCCTCTGATGACTACAAGGGGTTAAGATACAGTTTTCTGAACACTGAGATCTGTGGGGAGATGGGGTCCTTTAAAGAGCTTAAATAATAAAATCAGTTTTCTTGCCTGACCATTAGAAAAATTGAGTCCCAACCAAAAGGATGTGTGATGCAATAGGACATTAAATGTGAGTAACTCAGGGTAAGACATTTTGTTGGCAGAACTTGTTTTCATTTTTGCTTGGCAAAAGGTGTATTTTTTAAATGTTAATCCACATCAGAGAGAGAGAGGCTTTGTTCTATACCTGGTATGCACTTCAAAGTGCTAGTTTTCACAGTTCTGACAGCAAGACAGGAAGCATGCTGTTAATTCATGTTGGCATCAGAGTAGCTGTCTGATAGGCAAAATCCCCACTTTGTAGATATTGATGTCTTTATAAAAGGGCCTGGTTATCAGCATGTCTTATTTGGGGTTTCAGAATAGGAGTGTAAGAGTTTGGAGTTGCTCTTGTGACAGTGATGACTTTGAAAGTGTTGCATGTTGGTGAATTGTATACCTTGGTGCCATTGCTTTCCAGCTTGGCACCAAGCTGGAAGTGAAAGAGTTGGATGTGAAAGAGCTGCCAAGCCCAACCTTGATGTTCTTGGTGCTCTTAAGCTTTCCCATTGCGCTCCCTGTGCTCTTCTCTGCTGTTGGATTAGATATTTCATTTTTGGAAGTAGTTGGTTTAGCACAATCAAGTATGCACAAATTAGCATGGATGTGACTTTATAGACTTCTGAGGAGAGCTAGTTGCAGGCCACTAAATGCAGATTACTGAAATTTGGAAAGTGGAAAAAGGAAATAGCATATGATTACTTTTGTAGATGTGATTTGGTTTCCGTGATGGTAAAGTTTCATTATTTTTCTGCTCCTGTCTCCACAGAGTTGCAGGTGCTGGTTGCACACAACGCATAAAACCTTCTTCACCTTCTGCACTACAGTTTAGTTCTCTGAAACTGTGGGATTAGTGGTACCAGGAGGTACAAGAATATTTGCATATGCTTTTCTGAGGAAGTGGAACAGGGAATGTAGAGTGTTTGTAAGGTTACATGAGACAGCATGTAACTTCTACTTTCACTAGAAGAAAACAAGTACAAATGTACTCTCAGATGGCCTAAGCTAGAGGTAGCTTTTTGATGGCTATGGTGCCAGTGTCATGCTGGGGCTGTGTTGTGTAGCATGGTATGTGTCCAGTGGGAGAGTTCCATGTGCTGGTTTGCCCTGGAGTAAGCTTTGGATGTCTCTGACTGGCTTTTAAAGAGACGGGGCAACAAGCTTGTTAGTCCTCGCAGGCTCTGTCAGTTCTGATAACTTTAAGTAGAGTTGGCCTGAGTGCTTGATATGAATCGGCATAGTAAAACAAGAATTATCCGTCTTTTTTCTCTGTGCTGCTCCCAAAATACACATATAATCATAGAGTCATTTAGGTTGGAAAAGACCTCTAAGATCATAGAGTCCAGTCATTAACCCAGCACTGCTGAGTTAACCTCTAAACTGAACACAAGGGTCCAAAGCTGAACACAGGGGCCCAAAACTGTACAGAGGATTTGAGGAATAGCCTGACTCAGTGACTGACTGCAGCTGGAAAAGAACTTTCTTACTGGTGATGCTGCCTGACTGTGATGCAGATGAACTCGAGCTGAATGAATTCCAACACTTGGTCATCAGCACCATCTCTCTCCCTTGTGCCTCCTCCACTTTCCATTTTTCCTCTTCTGCTTCTTCCTGTTGTATTTAGACCAGGGAAAAAAATGTAATTTTTGTAGCATGCCCTGAAAGTTTATGGATTTGGATGGTGCTGACCAAGTCTTTAGATGTGGGACTGTAAGAGATTGCTGATGACCTCTATGTTTGCTGTGCCTTAGAGCATTGCTCCAGTAGAGGTGTCTTCATGTCTTCAGAGGTGGCCTCTTGTACCAGAACAATTAATATTTTATAGCAGTGGTCCCCGAAGTGTGTGACCCAGTGGGTGAGCATGATGATTCACTGAGGTGCAGAAGAAAAATATTGTAACTATTATTTTTTCTTAAAGCAAACAAAACCCCCATCACAAAAAAGAAAACCCAACACATTGGGTAAACCCAACAAGCTTTACTAATGTATTGTATTGACAACAGTGCCCTCTCACAGTCTGTATGTCAGAGGTTCCCGTGTCATGTAGATCCTCTGAAAATGTCTTGCAAAAGAGAAGGGTGTTCCACAGTGCAGAGGGACTCACAAGGCATCCTCACTTGTTCATTCACTTCCAGTTTATTGAAGTTCACCTGTGCCTAGTTAAGTGGATTTATGGATTACATTGTCGAGTTTTAATCAACCTAACCCTTATGAAATAGACAAGTAGCTTAAAAATTCCCTCAAAGAAACTGTGTATTTCAGGTAATGCTAGTAATGGGACCACAAGTAAACAGTAAGAAAATGGCAGAGCCTACGCTACTCTTACCGTGAGCTCTTTGATCAGGTAAAGACAATGACAGTCTAATTGGATGCAATCAGTGATATTTGAAGTCCAATCGTTCTCAATTCAGTACTTCTAAAAAATTCATTAAACTTAAATTTTTCGAAGCCTCTTTTGAGATTTCTTATGCAAAAGCAGAATATGAAAACCCACATACCACTGGGGAAGCACTTGTTTTTCGTGCTGTGGAAAAATGGCTGGAATAATACACAAAAAGCAATATGGCAGCAAACTAAAATGCATTCCTTTGAAAGACTCACAGAAGACATTACCAAAGACTTGAAAAAACAGGTATTAGAAGAAACTGTGCAGCGTGAGACTCTTGGTATGCAGTTGCATAGAAGTACAAGTGTTTCTAACATGTCTCAGCTTAAAGGAGTTTGCCAGATTCTGGTCTGATAATGAAATACACTGAGAACTATTTGACAGCACAGCGGGACCCAGAAGTGCACAAAGTGCTTTAAGATGTCATCAATGGGGTTAACTTTGTAAACACGAGACTTTAAAATAGAATTTTTACAATAATTCGTAATGAGATAGGGAGTGACCATGAAAATCTTTTGCACCACAGCAAAGCTCAGTGGTTGTTTCATGGAGAAGGGTTTAAATAGTTGTCAAACTTCAAGGTGAATTATGCCTTTTTTGCTTTTGCAAAAGGTCCAGTGTTCTGAATTTGCAGGCCTTTTTAGTGATGATGTGTGGTTGTCAGTAGCATGTTACCTAGCAGGTATTTTTAAAAAATAAACACATAAATATAACCAATGTGTGTACATAACTATATGTGCATGTTGTGTGTGCATGCTCAATAATTTTTTTCCTTGTATGGTATATGACCAAAAAGTTTGGAGACCAGTTTATTACAGGTTAAAGCTAAGGTTTAAAGACATGCTGTGAAGTTTAAGAGCTGCCAGCTGATACGCAGCGAGTCTGGATATGCTCTGAAAAATAAGTGTCTTTGGATTAAGACTGCTGATTTCTGCTGTGCATAAGATATGCAGTGTGATGCAGAGCCTACATGGCATTGATCAAGGGTAGGTGGCTGAGGTTGCATAGCAGGGCTGTGCTTGCTGCCTTTTGGCTTCACAGCCGCTCTGTCAAGATGCTGTCCTAGTTTTAGCAATCAGCTTTAGCTGTAATTACAAGTCTAACCAGATAGAGGTCTTAATTTGAAAATAATTAGAGTAAAATTGTTAGTATTGGTTTGTTGCATCTAGCAGGGAAGCTGGGAGTAGGGGTCTTGAGTTCTGCATGCAACTGAGCAGCTGTGCAGAAGTTACTGAAATTTTCAGCTTTGTTCCTAGCTAACGGACAGAAAGGTCTTCAGATAATTTTATTAGGGTTACTGGAATTTTCTGCCTTTCTGCCTCTGAGGCTTTTACATAAAAAATACCTCAAGATTATAACAGATTGCTGGGAATATACAACAATCCTATATAATAGGAAGCAGCAGTGAAAGAAGCATGTGCTGTTTTCTTGAAAAAACAAAACTTGTCCTTTCCTCCCCACCTTTCATGGGGTACTGTATGAATGAATGTGTTCAAAGCCAAGGGCTTCTAGGCCTTTCTTCCCCCTCTTCTTCTTTTGCATTGCAAATAAGCCCTGCTAAAAAAATCGTAGCTTGATTGCTGAGGAGATGAGTGTCAAGACCAGTTTGTGAATTATTTAAACTGCTGTGAATTGTGGCAGAAATAGTGTACAGTGCTGGGTCTTGCCTATGTCAACCTAATCTTGACTGCTGCTTTGGCTTATTGAGGTCCAAGCTATTTTGTTTTCCAAGACACTGTAATTAGGTAGCTTGGTTGAAGGCTGCACTCTGAAATTCAAACCTTACCTGATGGGGCAGGCTTGTTGTTAATACCATCTCTAGAATAGTTTGGTTGTGCTTTATAATTTTGGCTTTGAAAAGCGTTTAGCATTCTGCTGGACTTTTGATTAGTCAGCATGCTTGTGTATGTATTTGAAGAGCTAGTCTTAAAAATAGTCTTGTTTCAGTGCTAATTGATTTCCTGGAGCGACACTTGTGAAGGCCACATACTAGAAATATGAAGTGCACCCTCTGCCTGAGGACAGCGACCCAGAATGACCTGGCACTCACCAGAGTGAGAATGTGCACACAACCAGTCTCCTTGCAGCAGTTGCCATGCAGCATGTTCACGCGTGGCTTATCTCGAGACAAATGACTTAACCTTTCTGTAGCTGGAGTAAAACTCTTGCTTGCACTTAGCTTAGCATCCTGCTGGCTTTTGGCTAGGCTGGCCTGTCTGTGTGGTGCAGGAGCTTAGATGCTGTAACCTTGCTCTGCAGACTGGTGCTGGTGCTGTTGGCAGGGCTGTAAGTTCTATCCTAAGCTGTCTTTGGTTTCAGGTTGTCATAGATGTGTTCAACACGAGCATGGCGGTGGGACACAGCACAAGAGGTTGGCTTCATGCTCTTTGTGCTGTTGTGTTTCTTTGATCCCTTCTTCAGATTGCCGAGTAGCTCTCATGCTCCTTGGCTATGGGGTTTTAGGAGCTGCATGACTGTTGATCAAAGTTGTGTGCTGCTGCTGGCCCCAAATTCTTATACCTGTGAACCCACCGTTCCCCAGTGATTTTCATCTCATTTGTGTTGCTGAGAATCAGCTACCACGTGCCCATGTGCACATGGATGTTCCAGTTCTGGAAGGTATGATGTCTTCCCGTGGCAAGGACTGAGTGAGATGAAAGTGGAAAAAAAACTTCATAAAATTCCCCCTTTCAGATTTCCATAAATGAGAGCAGTGCATTTCAACTCTAGGAAGAAATTAGTTCAGTGATATGTCTTACAAACCCTATGGATTTGGGTTTCTTTCTGACATAAATGTGGCTTAGATCTGGGAGCAGAGAAGAAGGGGCAAAGATTACAGAAGGATGAAGAGCCAGAGATAAGTCTTTGGGAGAAGTAGAGGAGGTGAATGGAAACCTTATCTTTATGCAGGAAAGGAAAGCAGTGTTTCTATACATAGAAAGTTACTGCCTCAGAAGTGGGTAGAGTTTGTTCTTTTCAAAAAAGATAATCTGAGAACATGTGTCTTTTGAAATCTTGAGCTTGGGCCATATGCTATTAGAAATCTGTGTCTCCACTATATAAAAAATTACTAGGGTATGTATGTAATCTATATTTAAATTTGGACACCTCATTTATATGAGAAAAATCTTAGCATATGTAAGTTTTAAGCTGGTATTCTCTTACCACAACTGGTTGTGAAAAATACCGAAGTCCCTTTACCTTAACCAGCTACAAAGAAAGCATATGGCTTTATGCTTTACTTGGAAGCTAATTCTGCCTTAGCAGGAGCTTCACTTTTCTTGCTAAATCTAATGTGGAAGTAGCGTACACTTTCGTGGCTTTCTGACACTTTTTGGAAACTGAGTTGAATGAAAAATGTGTCTTGCAAAATTTTTTCTGTGCTGATATTCCCCAGTTATCACGGGGATGGAGAAGAGTGTGCTCAGCACTGGAGGGCTTGTCAACAGTCTTAACCAACTGCACCCTAGGCAAATCTGTAATTGCTGGGGCTTTGTATTGTGAGAACTGAATTGGTGGCTGCAGGGATAGGGAACTTATGTTGTTTTTCTTCTGGTTTTTCCCCTTGTGTGCTGGATTTGCTGTCTGCTTGCTTCAATTTTCCTTTTCATTGCATTTCTGTGGTAGGGAAGAATAGCCCTGTTTGGATTCTGTAGAATGTTTTATACTTGAATGACATCAGATCAGTGCATATGGTATTAGCAGAAAGAACCATGACTAATGCCACATCATGTGGGTCATATTTCTTTCTTAGCCCTTTACAAGTAGTTCAGTGTGGCATGGTATCTGTTTTAATACACTGTATATTGCTATATACTTACTGTGGCAAGAACCGTTTTAGAGGTGTTTGTTCCCCTGTCTCTGATCAGCCCCAGCTCTGTTTTTCTGACTGCATGGATGGGCATGTTCGTTGTCAGTACTTGATGCTGGCAAAGGCTGCTTGCTTTCCTCCCCTGTGTCAGAGCTTAGAGATAGTAACTCCTTGCAGTGGGCTGTACCATGTATGTAAATGGCTTTTTATCTGTTCTCTCTCTATGACATCTCCCACGATAAACACCCCCATACAGACTGTGCTAGGATGGCTCTTGCAGTTTGATTAAACGCTGCATGTGTATGAATGTCAGTGGATTATACTGGATTTTTTTTCAGGGCCCTCAGCCTCACTTTGCACTTAAGGGGATGGTGGCTCTGAAATGTACACTTCTTAAAATTTATTTTCAGTTAAGAGGAATGACTAGAAATTCAGAGGTGGATAAAACAGACAGATCTAAGAAGAATATTTGTAGGCTGTTTGTTCTAGCTGTAGCACTGGATACTTGTGGTTTGTTTTTTCTATAGAGGAAGTTAATGCCCTCTTTTGCACTTCATTCATTACATAGCAACAGGGTTGGGAAATAGTAGCACTGAAATAATAGGAAAACAACCCATGATATAAAGGCAGAGACTTCATAGATGGACTAGAGACAAAATCTGTTATAGCTGGATGCTGTGCAAGGTGTACGTCAGAAGAAAGGAGAGAAGACAGAATGGGCGTTAGTTAAAAGCAGCAAAATGATTGTCATCCCTGTCCCACGCACACTGTCAGTTTGAAGTAAATCCAGTCTTCCTGTTCTACTCTGGTCCAGATTTTCAGAGGTGAAAGGTACTAATGTGTTCCACCAAGATACAGGTTTTTGAGGGAACATGCCGCGTGCATCTGACTTGGAAGAGGGCAGAAGCAGGGAGCCACCTCCCGAGCTTGAACCAGTGAGGCATCTTCTCTTCCCAACCCACTGAACTAACTGCTCATGTCTGGCTCAAATGTAAGACATGAGATAGGGAAACTCCTAGCAGAGTAACCAAGGGGACAAAACAAATGTTGAACATTAGAAGTAAACAAAGCTAAGACTGCCTAGGAACTTCAGGCTCCTCCAGCATGAGTGCCTGTACTGTAAACGTGGCTGCCCATTGCTGCCTCACAGCAGTTTGTTGCCTGAAATGAGCAGTGCTGAGGTGCTGTGCCTCCTGGGACTGCAGGAGCCCAGGAAAGTCTGGCTCCAGGTATGCGTGGTTGCTCCTGATGTGGGGCAGAATCCTTTGCCACGTGTTGCAGCAGCTGAAACAGCTTCCTTGGAAAGGCTGTCTGGACAACTGAACTCTCTTCTTTTGTCACCTCTGTGGATCTGTGCCAGGAGCACATACTCCTTGTTTGTCGGTGGTGTTGGATCATGAAACAAGAAAGAGTTTTAGTAGTACAAAACCCAGGGTTTTTTCCTTTCTTTGGAAAAGAGGGTGATCTTGTGGTTAGGAGTCTCTTGCCAAGAGCTTGCTGTGTGTGTCCATGAGCAGTTTGCATGTGCTCAGATTTTCCAAGAGACGCCTCAGATTTTCCAGCTTTGTTTCAGTATCATTTTCCAGTTAGTTTTTTGTTGTTTTCCCTCCTCCATCTCAAAACTGCCCTTTATTGAAAGCTTCACTTGAGGTAGCAGATGCCTAGAAATTATCAGATTCAGTGCCAGGATTTCACTGAATTGAAGCACCCGAAATCTACAGCTGTCTTTGAAAATATAGACCTTCGTTTCTTTGTTCTCATTCCCACCAGAGATGACTGTATGTCCTCTCTTTATAAAATGTTTGAAAGGCACTGTAGGAGTGTGCAGTGGCACTGTGTGTTCTAGCAGCATGACAAAGATGCCCTGCATGCGTAGGAATTGTATTTTCCTTGGGGGTGTTGTCCTGAAAGTCATCAGAATGAGAGGGAAACTCACACATGGAAAAACTTTCCCGTCAGCTAGTAAATTAAGAATAATATGGCCATACTGCTGTTGTTCGGCTTCAGTTAAAGAAGGTGTTGCCATTTTGCAGGTATGTCACTGGAGCGCTCGACCAACTCAATTGCCTCACGTGCTCGACTGTGTGAAAGGGAGGAGGAAGTCATGGCTTGTTTTGAGAGAGCGTGTGTCATTGCCCAAGTGTACTTGCAGGAGCTTGAGAAGGTAAGAAGAAATGTGCTCGGAGTGTTGCCTGGTGGCCTGGGTGGAATTTTCAGGGGTTTGACAGCAAAAATGAAAAAATGATGGGGAAATGTCATGTGGTAAACAGTGATCATAGACAGTATGAGAACAAGCTGGAAGGAGTGAGATGTGTCAGTATAATCAGTTGCAGAACAGCAGTTTAGCTGCTTTACCTGTGGTAAAACAACAAATGCTTCATATATGCTCAGGTTGAATCTTGAAGTTTAGCTTGTACTAAGGAGGGACTACAAACTTGCATGGCAAGTGCTGACATTTACCTGCTGTATAAATGATACACAGTAGTGGATATTGAGATCCCTAACAAGATGAAAAAAACCTTTTTGGGTCAACCATAGCAGTTTAATTGCCAGTGCTTCACCTTATTCAAGTGAACCAGGAGGAATCTAGATCATTTAGAACCTACATCCCCCATCCCTGGAAGTGTTCAAGGCTAGGCTGGCTGTGGCTCTGATCAGCCTGGTTTTTAGAGAAAGGTGGGTTGGAGTGGCAGGGGGGTTGGATTTAGGTGATCTTTAAGATCCCTTTCAACCCAAACCATTCTGTGATTCTATGATTAGTAGCAAGTAACTGCTTAGTCAGTGGCTGGCCAGGATGCTGAGCAAGATGAGTACTGTGAGCCCTCCATGAAGACATGCAGGTAACATGAGCCACTGATTTGCTGGGTACATGCTTAGAGGTCTCTGACTGCAACTTTTTACCAAGCTGATTTTACAGGACATATCACGTACTTCCATGCCATTCCTTTGCCACATGTTATGCTTGACATCAGCTGTAGTGAGGGCAATGCGTGTTATCTGTTCTCTAACTTAAAGGCCTTTGGCTTTCTGACCAGGTATTTCTGCTCTTCCCATTAGCAAACGTGTTTCTGTTTCAGGTTTTGTTTTTAACTGCATTGAAACAAGAAAAAATTAGTTTAGTGTATGTATAAAGATTAATTAAAAAAGCCAGCTAACAAATTGTCTAGTCTTGTTTCTTTGCAGGAAAAAAATGAATAGCTTTTTTATTTCAAATTAAGTAGTGTCCTTCCATTGTTGGAAGGATGAGTTCCTGCCAACACTGGATGCTAAATTTTTTTACTGACAGCTTGGGTCTGCAAAGAAGTGAAACAGTTTGAAATGTAATTCATTCACTTAGAATCATAGAATCAAGAAGGTTGGAAAAGACCTGTGAGATTATCAAACCAGCCATTAATCTAGCACTACCATGGTTCACCTCTAAACATGTCCCCAGGTGTCATGACCATATGCCTTTTGAACACTTCCAGGGATGGGGATTCCACCAGTTCCCTGGAAGGCCTGTTCCAATGTCTAACCACTCTTTCAATGAAGAAATTTGTCCTAAAAACCAGTCTAAACCTCCCCTGGCACAACTAGAGGCCATTTCCTCTTATCCTGTCACTTGTTACTGGGAGGAGACCAATCTTGACGTCACTATAATCTCCTTTCATGTGATTGTCTTCTAGACATAGAGACAAGGGTGCAGGAGTACTGATAGATGCACTAAAAGTTCATAGTCCTTCTCCAGTCCTAGATGTAAAAGCCTGCTTTGGAGAGTTGACACAGGGCAACTTTCAGCAATGAAAGCTGCTTGTTACTAGGAAAGAAGCAAAATCAAGAAGGATTTGATAGGAGAAACAGGAAAGGGTAAGATTCTTCCATCAGTACTCCCAATGGCTTACTAACTCTTTACAAATATTTATGTTACATAAACCTGGATGTACCTACTCAAACATTGCATTAATATTTCTGGGCAAGATGCTGGATCTCTGTAGTTTGAGTAGTACTTCTGAAGCTGTGGGTGTTAATGTGTGGTTTTCTACTTAATAAAGGAAAGTAGTAAGTGATGGGCTTTCAAAACTCATATTGCATGAAGAATATTTTATGAAAGTCATTGTATAGTTTATTTTAAAATTGACTTCAAAAGGTTTTTGAATATTAAATGAAGGGAAGTTTTCAAGTAGTCTGAAAGGAATCTGATGGCAGAAGCTAATGTTTTATTGTTGTAGATGTCACTGGCTCATGAGGACCTGACTAGTTCAAACAGTTGTCTGTAATCCCAGATGTTTCTTTCCTCCCCTCACAGACCTTAAACAACACACATTCAAGGAGTGTGAAGGGCAGCAACATGACTTATTCCGAGTTTGAACTTTCCTACTTTCTGGAAGCAGCTCTACAGAGTGCCTACGTGACTCATTTAAAGAAGGGGTAGGTGGATGCAGATGTTAATAAAAATAATATTGCACGTTTTGTCTCAGAACAGATGAAGGCTTATTTTTTTCTTATATCTTCTGTTATGACTTTTTTGCTGCTGACTCACCTCAAGTTCCCTCAGTGTCCTTCCCTGTTCTCCTCCCTTAAGAGTTCTAAGCCTCTTTTTTCCAGACCCGCAGGTAGGGTGGAGTAGAACAATTTTCTTGTCTTGCCTCAGCTCTGCTCCCTGTGGAGATGAGGGGAGTTAGACCGTAAAGAGTGAGTGGAATTTACACGGCTGTGTGCTCTTAAAGTGTACAGCCACAGGGCCTGATTTAGAGTTCAGTGAAGTCTTAAGGTAGTTTCTTCCATTTATTTATGTGTTTGTTTAAGTTCTTAAATGACCCAATCAATGCCCCAAATCTATGTGGTTTTACTATTGAGAACACATGCAGGAACAATGTTGCTCTGTGGTATTTATTGTGCCTGTGAAATACAGCTCCCAGTGAACTTCAGAAGGGTGAGAGGAGTTGATATCTGCAAGCCTACAATGAATTTCACCTGTAGAAAACCTTCTCAAGAACAGCAGAAAAGACAGAGTAAATTGCCACTTCCAAAGGCCATCAGTGAGGGCACGCTGTTCCCTAAACCAGGCCATGCATTCAAAACATAATCAGTTCTGGTTATCTGATGGCAAAATTGCCATGTGGGAGAGTGTCTCTTCCACAAGTATAGTTGTGAGAGTCCATCCTTTCCTAGTCCTTTCCTTGCACTATAATATCCCATTTATTCTTAAGGAATTAGATACTGAATTTCTTACTGCAAACTATCTTTGCAAGTATTTAATTTTGGCTTTTTTTACCTGCTGAGTAAAATGGAGAAGAAAGCAAAAATGAGAAAAAATTGAAAGATTGAGAACTAGGAAAAACAAATCCAGCAAAAATCAATTTAAAATTTTCTGTAGAAAATTGATACCATTTTTTGATTCTGTTGGAGGAGGTTGCTTCTTATTTAGGGATTTTTTGCTATTTTTTTATCTCCCAAGGATTACTTCAAATACAATTGTGAATAGCCACTGTTTCTCATTCTCATTTCTCATTAAGAGCCTGCACATACAGTGAAGCTGTACCCTTAAATTGTCCATGAGAGGTGCCTTCAGGTAAGCCTTGTTTAACTTGAAGGTTTACAAAAGCTCAAAGCTCTGTGTTGTGAAGTGACCCCTTTAGTCACGCAAGTGCAAGTTTATGCATAAAGAAAGTATGGACTTAAAAAGCATAGTCTCAGTATCAGCCTGACAGCAAGGAATAGGTATGTGGTTTCCCCAGGTGAGCTGGGGGTTGACCAGCTGTGGCACAGCATGTGCTTTCCTAACCTTTTGTTGTTCTCATGGCAAACAAAAAGCTCGGGTCTTGCCAGTAAGCTCATTAACTATGTAAAAAAATAAAATCTCATTTAGAACATACGGCACTGATGTCCTCTAGGCACCTTTTGAATATCAAACTCACTCATGTTCGTTTTATTCAGCAACATTTTTAATTCAGTCTTCATCAGTGATGAGTTCAATATATCCAGTGGGATGTTTTAGCTACTACTGTGGCCCCTGCTTGCTCTGTTCCCATGTTATTTTAATGATAGCCTTAAAAAAACCCAACAATTTCCCCCCATAAAACCCTGAACAGAAACAACCCACAAAAAAACCTACAGGAAAACAATTTGAAGCAAAATACAGGTGTGAATTACGCAGGGCTTTGATTATAAGTTGAATTGCTGCAATAGCAGCAAAAATGTTCTCAGTAGCTGTCTCCTGATGAAAGAGCATCCCAGTCAGTGCAGTGGAGCTTCTGTGGCTGAGCTGGGAATGGAATCCCACGTGCTCCTCACCTCCTGTGGTGCAAGCGAGAAGCGCCAGCCAGGAATGGAAGGTTTGGAGGGATAAAAGGAGCCCAGTGGGACACCACAGCTTGTCTGTGCCACCGCAGCTGATACTAATGTGTACTTTCTGCCACGAGAGGGCATAAGCAGCACTGGGATATATTAAGAAAAGAGGATGGAAGTAGGAAGAAGCTTTCGGATGCTTCATGAGTGTAATAAATTTCTCCAGCCAATATTGAATAGCTCAGATAAATGCTTTTCTTCTCCTTATTGCTCCCAGCATGTTCTGGTAGGAAATAAGCCTTGGATAATGGCTGCTCAAACTGTCTTGGGGAAGGCCCTATCAGGTGGGATGTCCTTCCTCAGTTGGCACGTGTGTACAAAAGGAATAGTGAGTGCTTTGTTCTTGTCTCAGCAGGTAGAAGAGCTGAGGGATATAAGTGGTGGTTTGTGCTTTTGTTCCTGCTGGCAGGAACAGACGTCTTCTCGGAGCATGGTCAGGGATGTCCTTTTCTCTTGCAGCGTGCTGTGGAAAGAAGCCTCCAGGATGAAAGCAAGCTCTGGTCTGCCCTTCAGGTGCTGAGCTGCCCACTGTAAGGACCAAAAAGCCTTGCAGCTGTACTAGTCCCAGACACTTTTAATAAGATGTTAACTTAAAAACATTGTGTTGCTGAAGACACATTTCCTGCAGTCGTTTTCCCTGCTACAACCCAAAAAAGCTTTCTTTTATTCTTCCAGTGAGCAGTGTTGATACTGTGGATGCAGAATATAGGATGTCATACTGCAGGAGGCAGCCAGTTGTCTTCCATGTTAGCATCTGCACTAGGTTTTGGTTTTTGGTTGTTTGGTTTTTTTGTGATGCAGATGTGTGAAGATTAGGCTAATTTCTTACTGCTTCTTCTGTCAGAGTATTGAACAGGTATTCCCACTTCTTGCTGTTATGGGGTCTTTGGTCAAGATGATTGTAATATTTTCAAGCAAGCTTCACCTGTGTGAAGTAATGGATATGTATACTGCTCTCGTATTTGCAGTTGAAGTATGCATAGAATTCCACAGGCAAGACAAAGTCAGAGCTTTCTAGAGGATGTGCTTAGTTTTGGAAGCTTTAGATGGGACATTTTTGAAGAAAAAGAATTTCTGAAAAATTATTGTTAAGCATTTATCAGGGTTTCCATATGATCTCTCAAAATTGGACCTATATTACTTTGGAAAACCCAGTCAAAAATGCCTAATAGGGAAAGCTTACATAGTTTTTTCTCTTTCCTTCTGTCAGTTTTCTAGAGTGCTTAGTTCCCTTTTGGAAATCTTGTAGGCTTCTGTTGCAAGGATGCTTTGAAAGAGTAACTTCCTGTATTTGTAGTGTCACAGTAGTGTCTAGTGTACGAAGGACAGTCTTTGCTGGACTGTTTATCACTTCTGAGGAATTTAATCTGAAAATCTGACTTTCTCAACATTTATCTCCTCTTCAGTCATCACAGTCTAGCACCTTATCCAGGACACTGCAGCTGGTAATTTGGGAGGGAGTCTTACTGTCTGCTGGATGGATCTAGATCAGTGCTAAGCTTTTGTTTTGTATTGAGTTGGGTTTTTTTTTGAGCACCCCTCTCTGTTAGACAGGCTGCCATTAGGAAACTCTAATGTGCTCTGTTGTACTTACTTGCCGTGTCTTGAATATTATTCTCAGGAATCTGAGGCTCATTTTTTCAGGTGTGTTTTGTGTCTATGCATGAACAGCTGTTTGAGAGGGTATGATTTTTTAGAAACCTGGGTGAGATGCAAACATGCAAAAGGAGGTGGGCAGAGGCAATGGTGTTCCTGCTGTTTCTGTGCTTTGGGTACAGCTTTACCCTTGAGAGGTGACTGCAAACTTCCATGTAATCTTCTCAAGATGGTCTGTTCTATGTGTTAACAGCTAATTGTTTTAGCAGTAAATCAGTGGGGATAAGAACATGATCTTCTGGTGTCTGTGTTGCTGGGGGACTGTCTTTGCAGACCTCTGGGCCCTCTGGTTTATTGTCAGTATTCTTCCCCAGAAATTTGCATAGAAAACAGTGTATTTCTTTATTTCCTTGTGTCTTAAAATGTCATGTATAGTGTTAGCCAAACTATATGGCATAAATGCAGTAGGACTGCTTTGATACATGGACTGGTAATTAATTACTCTGTGTTAACAGGGTACATGTACAAACAAAACATATTTTCATGCCAAGCTGGACTGGCTGGACTCTCGGGGTGCTCTTTGTCACAGTTTTTGCCCATGATTGTCTGTGTTCTTTATTAGATTAGCTGTGACTGAATCCTAAACTGTATTTCATCATGGTTTTTCTAAATGGCTCTCTGGCCACTTCTGCGGCTAAACCAAGGCAGTTTAATGATCATGTGCTTTTCCCTTCCCATTCTTCCTCATTTCTTTTTCTGGTGTCTTAGCAGTACAATAGGGGCCTATGGACTCTTTCAGCTCATTTAATTTCCATGATCTGATGTTCACTGATACCATGGCTTGAGGCAGCAGTACCTGAGATTTCCAGGTAGTTTTCTATCCAGGTTCTGCAGAGGCTCAAGATTTTTTAGTTTCTGAACTAGGTAAGATCAGATGGATTTACCAGCGGTTGCCAGAGGTTTTATGTTTGAGTCCTCATCTGCTCATCTATGTACATGTATTTCTGTTCAAATATATACTTTTTTTTGTTAACCTCTTTAGGTCCTAATTAAAAAAATTCTCTCTAAGTGCACAGCTAGTATATAAAGGACATACATTAATGGGACACTAAGTTCCTTATTATAAGTAGAGCAATTCATTGGCTCAAAATGAAATGTATGCTCAGATGGTCTCCTGGCTTGGAGCAGTTAAATGTAAAGACAAGCTCCTGTAGTGAGGTATGTTCGCAGAATGCTGGCAGATGTGCTCTGTCTCCTGTCATAGCTCAATAATGTTCAATAAAGTTCAAAATATAGAAGCCGCCAAACTAAATCCTCAGTCCTGTACAACTGTTGTCGTTGTCAGATGCTCTGCATGTTTCAGAATTGGGAACTCAGGGAGTGGAGTGGGTGCTCTTTGATAGAACCTCTGACCACAGGACTATCTGTGTAAGAGGTGGTGAGTGCTGGGTGCCCCTCCTGTGCTGCCCATTTTGCTCTCCTAGCTTTTGTTGAGAGCACTCCTAGGCGTTTGCCATGTGCCAAATGTGAACTTAATTGGCTTTGCGAGTGGTCACTAATCTTCTTTCTCATGGTAGTTAATGCAATTCATAGGCACTTTATTAAGACAAATACCATTATGCTAACAAGAAATTTGAATATAGCATTTTTGAAAATGTTGCAGAACTGTTATACACCATAACTCTTCTGTTCAGCCTCTTAAGGAGCCCATGGATGCACAGGAAATACTGGTAGTTTTCAATAACCAAAGAGAGCAGTTGGGAAGGTGTATTTCTTTGAGATGGGGGGAATTTATTGATTTTGTCTAATAGTAAATACCATGTGAATAGTTCCATTGGATTTGGTGTCACTACTCAAGCATAAATAACACCACATGCTTTATTGCTTTCCTCAGTTTAAAGTCCAGAACTGCATTTTTGTAGGTATATTGTATTCTAGACCCACTAAAAAGCACATGTTGTCTCGACATGTAATTGTCTCTGACCCTGTAATTGAAGAGCGTGCCGAAGCATTGAAGTCCAACTTAAAAAAACTTCCTTAAGCTTTTTCCCCTTGATAAATTGAAAGTACATGTTTTACTTAGGAGAAAGTGAATGGAAAAAAAGACAACATCTGACTTTCTCTGTGGGGGCTAGTCTCCAATGTTTTTGCTCTTGCCTTACTTTCTTGTTTGTCTGTACATTGCCCCCAATTAGGTAACCTTCAGACTACCTCACAGTTTAATATTGAGATGAGTATTGAAGTAAGGCCACGTGCATTTGGATTCTGTGACTTGATGACCACAAGCTTTAGGGTGGCATTTTTTGTAGGCAAGATTCACGATCATTTGGTATCCCCCTACCCCCCAAAATAATTACCTTTTATTTTCATCAAATGTTTGCCACTGATTCTGGAGTGCGAGAAGGTTTGCAGTGCATGAAAGCAGGCACAAATGCAGTCTGTACCGCTTACCTTCAAAATTTAATCAGTTTGACAGAAAAGATTGTTATGGCTTTTTAAAATGAAATTTAGCTTTCTTCTGCACAGAAAATTCTTCTGGATAAGCTGAAGTGGCAGTTAATGTACCGGTACAACTGCTTATTTTGTTTTCTGGTCCAACATTGCTCCTTTTCTGATAGCTTGTATTTCTTTGGGTAGCTTCCACCCTGCAATGAATGTGCATTGAACCACTTTGCAGTTACCGTGGTGGTAGGGCCACGTCCTTATCCTTGAACAGCTTATAGCCTGACAGTGTGTTAACTAGCATGTACATCGTTTAATCTTTCCTCCCTGCATCTTTCTGAGTGCACAGATACATGATTAAGATACCATTTGGCAACTAGTCAGCTTTAATTGCTCATGGTATGTGCAGAGTAATGTGTTCTGGGGGTTTTTTAAATTTTTTTTTCTTTTTTAGCCTAACCCTCTTATTGCAGGTTAAGCTGTGCCTTGCAGACAATTACTGCAACTTAGCTGCCTGATAATAAACTGTTTAAACCACTGTAATTTCGTCATGCGCTTGGACCATCAGACATAAGGCGTTTAAGCACCACCTAAAAGGAATCGTCATTTAAAAGCATCAAGTAAGCTCAATATAATTCAAACGAGTACAATCTGTGTGCGTGAAGAGGAGATGTGGATGCTTTTAAGGAGCAGCATCTGCTTTATAAATATGAGCTATGAAAGGCTTCCAAATGTCCCCTCTGTTCATCAAATGTGAATGTGATCTTCTCTTAGGAAGCCATCTGGAGCAGGCATGCTACAGTCGCTGCCTTGCTCTGTGCCATTGTCCTGTCTGTGCCTCAGAGTGACTTGTCTCGCTACTGCACACTCAGTGATTGTTTCATGGGTTGTTTGAACGTCGAGTTTATTGCCAAGCGTTGGCACATCGTAAAAACATTTTGTCTCCAATGTTTTGCTGGTTTGGGGGGTTTTTCATGCTTTGGGGTTTTTTTTCTGTCTTTCCCCATAGAAATATTGTGAAAGGAGTGAGGAGTCTGCGAGAAATACTACGAACTGTGGAAACAAAAGCTACTCAGACCTTCAAAATGGTAAGGGGATGGGAGATGGGAAGGTGGGGCTGTCTGGTATGCAGGAATTCTCTCTACTGACCGTTGCAGTTGCACAAAAATGTTTACCCTCACTTAGATTGATTGCTGCCTTTCTCTCTCTCTCTCTTTTTTTTTTTTTTTTTTTTTTTTTTTTTTTTTTTTTTTTTTTTACTTTTGGAAGTGATGTGTCAAGGGATCCTCAGAGAAATAGAGGTGTATTTAGTTTGACAGTGCTGTCCTCAGGTGATGTTGGCTTGTTTTCTTTCTCAGTTTCAGTGTGTGCATGCACACCTTTCTGGATTTGCATGTGGAAGTATTAAGTACTTCTGGCTCTTGCAGCAATTGGGGCTTTTTTTAGACTGAAGTCCTTCTGTAAAACCCTCTTCAATACAGTAGAGTGATTTTTAATTGTGGGTTTTTTTGATGTTGGCATTCTGCATGCATCCTTTTATTTTGAATGCCTTTGGTAAAGAAATCATGGAGAGAGTTATTTATGTGCCTGTTTAACTTCTTAAACCTGTAACTGCTTCTTCCCTGTCTCCTGTTTAAGATATCTTGTCCTGAAGGTACTCAGGAAGTGACAAGGTCAACAGCATGGAGAATAACAGTCTTGAGAATGTGAATGAGAACTCTGCAGCCCTAAAAGCATTGATGTGCTTACAACTAAACTTGTGCTTGTTTCAGCATTGTGTTTTATGCAATTTCAAGAGAAGTTCAACAAGGGAAGGGGGCATGGGTTTGCACAGCATTTTGGAGAATACAGATGCATGGGGAAGCCTTGTGCAGGGAATTAAAAGAGGTGACTTCAGTAATTGTCCGCTCAGATGGTTGCATCCTTTTCCAAACTGAGATCAGGGCTCAGGGGTATTTTCATGCTTGCCTGTTTTGTCATTTTGCTGAAAGGAGTCTAATCTATACCATGACAGAATGTGGCTCAATTGCTCCTGTCCCCGTGCAACTGGGGAGAGCTGTACAGTACCCCTGGGGGATTTTTCCCTAAGGGAAACTCTGAAGGTGTTCATTCAATAGTTTTTCCTGGGATTTCTATTTTACTGCAAGTTACATTTTCATTTTCTTATTTCTGTATAAAGAGCTGTTGAGAGGGCAAAGGGAGGAACGTGCTTAATTAAACAAGTTTTTCAAGCGTGAAAGTAAAATACACAATTTATTTTTTTTTCCTAATTTGTGGGATCACAGTGTTCTTCAAGCATAATGATGCTTTTTTTAGCCAAAGGCAGTAATAACATAAATCAGAGTCTTGGCCTGTTCTGATTTGTTTGGTCTTATTCAAAACAAGAGTGAAGCTAATTTACACAGCTTCTGTATTGTATGTTAAAATCAAAGACACTAGAAGTATTTGGTGCTTGCCTTTTGAAAGGCTTTCCACGAACTGTACTCCTACCTCTGTGTGAACTAGTAGAGATCTTTCTATTGCTGGCATATTATTTTCTCTTTCCCCTAAGACTGCAGGAAAAAAATATAGGAGAGTTGACTCCTCAGGGTAAAACTGACTGAATAATTACACACTGAAATGATAAAATGATACTGGCTAATGTTGCAGGGCCCTAGGCTATTTTGCTGATAGTTATTTGCTATAAAAAGCATAGAAGAGCTTAGTTAGAAACAGACGGCTTTCTGTAACTTGTCAGTAGAAGTGCATGGAAAGTCTTGGGGTTTCCGGGGAGTTGTACGTGACAATAGTTCTTTGAGACACCGTCGTACATTCAGATCGCTGCCTTTTGCTGGGTTACATGTATGAAACCTCCCTTTATGCTGTTAAGAAACTGGGCACACTACTGTGGTTGCATTTCAGATTAGTGCAGTGAATTCATGTGTGGTGGGCGAGGCGAATGAAAATCAAGGGCTTTGCATCAAAAGAAGTTATTTTTTTGAAACTAATAACAGGAACTTTAATCTCAGTGTGATTTATTTGATCCAACTGATGTAGATTTTTATCACACCTGTGCTGGTATTTAAAAGAAAATGACTTGATGGCTTTGTAACACATTTCAAAGTGTAAGTTGCATATAAAATACTTATGTGGTAGTCAGAGAAGTTGTATAATAGTATTTACAGGTATTAGGACAGAAAGACTGAAGTTTCAGCTTGCCTCTGTTTTGTGCAGTATTTACTTTACAGCTTACAGTGGGTATGCTGCTTAGAATTCTCAGAAGCTGTCACAAATTTTGGTGTCTCTGAGCTTGGTTGTATGCTCATATATTTATAATGCGAAAAATCAGAGATTTGTTGGGTGGCAGACAAGAACAAATGCCAAAGATAGCTAACTTGACTTTGCAAAATTTGCCCCGTTTTGGGACCAGTTTGCCAGGTACGTGTATGAACTGGAAAGCAAGTATTTAAGGATCCTTGTTCACCTGCGGTCAAAAAAGCACATGTGATGTCGCTGTCTCAGTATAAAGTTCCTCCCTCCATCACTGCAACGGAAAGAGAGAAGCAGGACTAAGATGAAACTATTAAAGACTACGGAAAGAGCAATATTAACAGATAAAAGGTTGATTTTTAAACCTAACACAAAAGTAGCCTCTGGTCCGAGACTTGCATACAAAATTCAGAGCCTGAAAGTGCAGTGTAGTGTCATCATACCCTAATACTACAGTACCTTTTGTGAGATTGTCTCAGCAGTCCATGTGGCAGTTGGTTATCTTTGTTCACCAAAGCATCCCTTCCTGTCAGGCTTTCTTGAGACTTTTTTCCTACAGCATTGCAACTAGATCATGTAAATGCAAAAGTCTGGCCATTTCAGAGGAGCAAAGAAACTGCCACTTCTGTAGACTTTAGCAGCTGATTTAGCTTCTCTGGCTTTCTGAAAAGTGGTTCTGTCAAGCTGGTACATCTTCCCAAGGTGGAACATGGGGAGGGGTGAGTCTTTTGTGTTGGAGAAGGCTTCACTGATACATGTCTTTTTCTGTACTGTTCACTGATCTCTAGACTGCAGCTAAACAGCTAGCCCAAGTACTTCTCCATTCCCTCAGTGAAGATTGTTACTGGAGCCCTTTATCTGATCCGCTTCCTGAGTTCATGAACAAGGAATATCAGTCTTATGTTAGCAATCTTCTTTGTCGGAGGCCTGAGCTGTACACAGAAGAGAAGTAAGCGCTCATTTTTATTTGTTTATTATCAGGAGGAAGGAGAGTGTTTGAACACTCTTTGGTACTGCTAATTATGTCCCTGATTTTTGTATCCTTTTGTTTTTTTAACTTCCTGTCAAAAAGTCTGCTGGAAAAATAAAACTTGAACTTTGAGTGTTGGATTTTTTTTTTCCCCAGGAAGAAAAAAATCCAACACTCAAAGTTCAAGTTTTTTTCAAGTTTTTTTCCCCAGGAAGAAAAAAATCCAACCGAATAGCTGTCTTTGCTATGAAATTAAAGTAATCCATTTATGGTTCAGTATAGCTCATCTGAGATATATTTTAATTGTGTGAACCTGCAAAAGAAAGTATTGCCTGGCAAATGAATTATGCATGAGATGTTTCGAGTTACCTCTTCTCCTGTGAAATGAGAAAGAGGCTGACAGGATAACTCTTGACCTCCCTCAGAAAAATGTGTTCTGTCTTTCAGTGTGTACTGCCCTCAAGACAACGTAGAAGAGGCTCTTCTTCTCCTCTTAATCAGTGAATCCATGGTAAGCCAAAAATGAGCTTTGTGATATTATTAGCAGAAAGTAATATCTGGCATTTCCTTGTCAGGTCTTCTGGTTGGTTTTGTTTACAGTCTTCCCTGGATAAGCAGAAGCAAAGGTTTGGATGCTGAATGGAAAATGCGATCTATTCTTTTATTAGTGGCACCAATTTTATTAAATGGAATGTGAAAGAAGGGTTTTGGGAATTGTCTAGAAGAGGAAGTGACTGCATTCGTCATTGCTGCATGCAGGTTCTGACATCCAGATACACTGTCAGTAGACAGATGTTTCCATTCAAAACATCTGTGTGGATTTATGGATCAAGAATGAGAGGAAGGGAGCCTTGCCTAAAGCCAGGCATGACGGTGGTACTCACTGTGTGGCATTGCAGGATACAGTGCTGGGCTTACGTGCCTCAACCTGCAGTCCTTAGCTGTTTCAGTCCTGAGTGATCTTTGACAATTTCTCATGCTGGTAATACAGGGAATTTTGTCACATGCAGAAACATTCATGATAAACTATAGTGAAATAATAAGATTTCTTGAATTCAGAACATTGGTGGCTTTAAAAAATCCATTTAAAAAACAAGCAAAAAGTTGGAGGAAAAACAACTGCTTGGAAAACTGCACAGTAACTGTTGATAATTTTCATATCCTGAGAAGACACAAACAGAAAATGTGTAAGGAACGTTTTCTGAAAATATATGAGGAATGTGTATTTTGCTTTAATACAGTGTGGTCACTTGTAGTTCAAAGTGAGATTTTAAAACTTTGGAGCATCAGTGACCCTCTTTAAAGCTTTTAAACAGGTTTCAGACAAGTTGAAGAGATGCTGTGGAAACTTCTTGGGTTTTGCTTCCTTCAGTTTTTCTTTGTCTGGTTCTTCTGGCTCAAGTACTTCCCTGTTCCTGCAATTTCTTCAGCACATGGCAATTTAATATTGTTTGCTTTTAAAATCTGGGGAGAAATTGAAGAGGCAGAACCACTCCAAAATATGAAGTTGACTTAAAAATCATGTACATCTGAGTATTACAATGCGCTTTTTAGTGCCTTCTAGATTAATCTTCTACAGTACATCTGCTTTGTGTTTTCAAGGGCTTTTCTTCAGTTAGACGGGCTTTTCATAATTGCAAGTGGAACAAGTTTGTTGTTCGTTTGAAATTTTGTTTTTTGGTCTTGTGTTTTGATTGTTTTTTTAACAAAAACAAGTGGAGTGAGGGCTTGTAGAATATCATAGGCACTTCTATTAAAACCAAAAGGACTTGTGTCAGTGTGGCTTCTCAGGGTTGATTCAAGCGGAAGGATGAGGGTCTGGAGCATCAACAGTACTGGCTGCTCCAGCCTTTTCTGGGACTGTACTTGCAGTGAGAACTCTACCATCTTCTTCTGCTGAGGAGAGTGAAACTTATCCCTGTTTTACCCAATTTTAGTGTGTAAAATGGTGAACTAACTGGTCCTGTATCTAAGTTATGGATAAAGCAGTGAAAAAATGCTGTTGATAGGAACTGGACTGCTGTGCTGACTTTGAGGTTAAATAAGTGAGCTTGTGTATGCTTAAGTGCAGTCTCCAATATATAGGAACTCTCTGGAGGTAGATGTAAGGCATTTTGATCTGCTGCATATGAAACACTTAATTGAAGATCCTATAACAGAGCAGTGCAGGAACCATGTAACTATCTTCCTGGTTTTGGGGAAATGGAACATCAGAATCTTCCTCTTGCCATGAGTTTATTGTTCTAAATAAAATTCAGGCCAATGTATAGAAATACACTTAGGAACCACAGGAATGTGCTTCCTAAGTGAAGAACAGAAGGAGTAATCTGATTCTTATGTAAGTTTGCAATCCATAAATGTTTTCCTGTAGTTTCACTATTATGGTATGAAGGGAAAATTTTATTTAATTTATGACATAAGACATGTTTTCCATAACAGCATTGCTGTAGGCTAGTGAATTTTCTTATGTACAAGTTTGTTGTTCATTTGAAATTTTGTTTTTTGGTTTTGTGTTTTAGTTGTTTTTTTAACAAAAACAACTTACTGGAGCTCATGGAATGAGTTAACAGAGGAGCAGATTTCCAGTTGAGGCCTCTCTCTAATAATATAATGTTAACAACTGAATAAAACATACTTTCCTTCCTGGAGAGAGTGTCAATGGCAAGTGATAATGATATGTTTCTGTGGGCCAGTAAGCAACACAGTTGATGTTCGTGGATTTTGGCTGGATTAGGCATTCCCTCAGTATTTACAATTATGAGCCCCTTAAAATGAAACAGAAGTATGCAATTAGGTTGGCTTGCTGGGAGCTCTCCAACCTCTCTGACACTGTGTTCTGTCAGAGCAGAACTCACCAGGAAGGTACTTTGCCTGTCTGATTTTTAGAGACAAAGAGCAGCCATGCTGCAGTAACTCTTTCACAGGACCATTAAGCCAAACAGCTGCTTCTCATGGCTGTTTCTCATGCCTGACTTCTGCCACTCCATAATGACTTTGAGGGGGAGAAAATTAAGGGAAGGATGGACAGAAGAATTGTCAAGCTGTGGAGGGGACACAGAGCAAAGTTGTACTGGGGAGGAGCATAAATCATCAGAGAACCTCAAAGCAAATATGTCATAAATTTAATGAAAAGGAAACATGGTAGCTCTTTCAAGTAGTATATACCTTGGACTCCTTTGCTGCTGAAATTCACCCTATTTTTCTGTTTGACTTGCCTTCCTTAGGTAAAGCTGACATCTTCTTTACCACGATCTGTGTGACTCTCCAGAAGTTGTTACGGGGGAGTAGAATTGTTCCTTTAACGGGGAAAGGGGGAAATTGCCTTAAGGCTATTGTGAGACAGACCCTATTTCTCAGCAAGCCTTCTCTGGCTCTTAGTAGTGCAGGATTCTGGCTTGTGATTTCTTCTTATCCCTTCCCCTGGCATTGCAGGGGAGCCACTCTGCGTGTTCTAGTGGGATGAATATATTCTAAAGGGGCCATTAAGGGTTCCTTCAGTATTTCACTCACTCTGCCTCTGAGCCTAAGTATGTAAAAGGTTTTCAGATGATGAAATAACATGGTAGTTTTTTTCATAGCTTTGAAGATGCTTCTGTGGGTATATTAACATATAAAGTGAAAGCTTGTAGCCTGGCACTCTGCTCAGATGCCTCCTGTATTCTTTCTGTCCTGTTAAAAATGGTAGCCTTTTTTGTAAACCGAGGCGTCTCAGTAAACAATGAAAACTATCCTGGTTGTTGAGCTTGGCAAATGTTCCTCCTCTGTGCCAGCTGTTATTTAGTCACAGTCTTTGGCTGCAGAGTTCTCATGAAGGAATCTAGTGAAACAAATCAGGCAGCCTGAAGATCGCCACAGTTAGGGTGGTCTTTTAGGGGGGTTTGTGGCCTCCTTGCTACCATATCATTCCTTTTGCACGGCCTAAGTTACGGCATGGATGGGCTATGTTTGTGAGAGGAGGAAAATGCTCTCCTTTAGACCGAGAAGGGCAGCTGGTGACAGCCTTTACAAGCTCAGGCTGTGGTAGAATGGTGCGTTCCTGTCACATATTACAAAAAAATGGTCTGGCCTATTTTTAAACCTTTAGTCCTCTTTCTTACTTCATTCACCCCAGCTAAACCAGTGATAACTGTGTTTGTCAGGAGAACTGAGGACATATCGTGACCTGCTGCATTGTGGTTTCTCTGCATTACAATACCAGTGGGAATGATACTGGTTCCGACATCAGGGACTCTGGTGCTTTGAACTGCAGGGTGTAGACAGAGGAGGTTTGGCATGACTAACCCCTAGCTGCAGCTTTGTTTATTTTAATAGCTGTTCTCAAGGGTATTCAGAATTGACTGCACTTCCCTTAAAGTTAACCAGAAGTTTCTCAGAGCCAGGAATGGAACACTTTCTATTACTATTTGTGTTTACTTTTGAGGTTAAAAACAAAATCCAAAAAAACCTCTCAAAAAACCCAAAAGAAAAAGTTCTTCGTTTACACTTAGAAACCTTCCCCTCTCAAAGTGTACCATCTGAAATCCCTTTATTCAGTGCTGGCCCTTAAAACAAGGGATTTGGGCTGATGCTATCCACCAAATGTACCAGGTAACATGGATTATTTTTTTTGGCTCTGTACCCACTTCACTCATACTGGAAATGAAGCTCCTTGTATCCAAAACTAATAAATTCTGTGCCTGTGTAACAAAGATTAGAAATGTCATCCCCATTTTATCTCTGATTTGAATCCCTAAAGGCGATTTGACCTTGGAGAGCCTGAGAGCATGGAACAGATGGTGAGGGGGAAGTAAGATACTAGGACTTGTCCTGTTCTTTTTACTGGTGAGAACAAACTCGTGGCTGTGAGCATGCCTTTAACAGAATAAGATTAAACTCATGTATTTTTAAGCACAGAAATAATTAAAACCTGTTAGCTCTACATTCCCTAGTCCTATAGGAGAATAATCTTGGCAAAGGAGAATAATCTCTTGTTGCTTTTATAGGTTGTGGGGTTTCTTTGTTTATTTGTTTGTTTTTCATTTTTGAGTGGTGCCAAGCCCAGTGATGATACAACAGCTAGATGACCAGCATGAGTATTTTCTTGAGGGCTGTCAGACTATGGCAGCTGAAAGAGACAACTGGGGAATGGGATTGGCCTCTCTGTAGTTTGCTGCCAGATCACAGTTGTGCGCTTGTAATAGCAAATCTTACTGCCTCTTTAACTGGTTTGCGAGGCAAAGCTAAGCGTTTGGGACCTGCAGAGATGGATTGCAGGATGTTTCTGGTGGGAAATACGCTACGTCTGTTAATTGCCTCTTGAATAAATAGTTCTAATGTGAGTTACTTGAGACAGAGTAGAGAGCTTTTTTCTTCTGCTTTGCAGTAGGAAGTCTTGTTTCCAAACTTGCAAGGAGGATGTAAATTCTTGGAACATAGCTCTCTAAATCCAGATTACTACAAGACAGTATCCATAAAGAAACTTCCTTACTTTCTGTCTCTCTTCCTTATCTGTAAGGTTGTTGGGTGGTTCTGGATGGGTGGGTATGTATGTCTGTCTTGCATTCAGTGATGTTTCTGGTATTAGTTCTGTTACAGTACAAGGCATTAAAATACACCTCGAATATAAAAGATGTGCCTATATGGTCATTTTTGTTAAGCAATAATAATAGGCTATTATGCTGTGGCACCTGAATTGGGCACCAGTAACTTGTGGTCTGTTGCTTACCAGAAATGAGATAGATGCCATACAGTTCACAAGGGCGTAAGTTTTCATTTGCTGTGCTTCTCTCTGAAGTGGAACAAGTTGTGGTATCTGTGTGAGAGGAGTTTTTTGAGTTCCTGGGGCATGGTGTGTCCTCCCTGTTAAATCTACTTCTCATTTTCACAGCAGCTTTGCAGTCAACCCTGAATATTTTCTTTGCATATATCGGTGAAGGAAGCCTTCAAGTGCTGTGTAGAGATGATCAATAACTAAAGTGAGAAGTCTGTAGCTTCTTCCATTGCATAGGTTCTTGCCGCTGTGAGGAATTCATTCATTTTGCTGGCAGTACAGGCAGAACAGCCAGAACAGAGACCTAAAGGATATGGGCTAAATATTTTTCAGCTCTTAGCAGTAAAAGCATCAATTGCATGATTTCAAAGGCCTGTTGTCAGTCTTACATGCATAGCGTTTGTTTTTCTCTCTTAATGCTAGTATTGAATCACACCAATTACATTATTACAGTACACTGTGTAAAACATGCTGCCGTTCTGTATAGATGGGTTGCAGTGAATCTGGCAATTATGTCTATTATGGAAAGACACAAGTTAAACATTCGAATGCCCATGAATTAGGGGGCAGGCAGCAGGCACTCATTAAAGATTTTAATTGCTTTCTTTTTCTTCTTTGGAAGAAAGCAGGGGTAGCCATGTTTCAAAGTGAGCAATTAAAGGATACTTCATAGCTAACTGCTGTGAGAAGGGGCTGCTGCATGGAATATGCTCTATTGTAATTCATATGATTGTTTGACATTTTATTAAGAAGCACATCTTTGTACTGTGGTAAAATTTAATATTCTGCAGCGTAACTGCGTGCGTAATAACTGCTGAAGTAATGGCTGTTTGGATTTGCTGTGGCTCTTTTCCTTTCTTTGTGAAGTAAACATGCCATAAATAAGGGTCGTTGATGTACAGCAAATCCTCCGTGGATAGGTGGCTTATCTAGTTTGCAGGTAAGAATACTGCCTATGGGGATAGGAAGGTACAAGCTGTCCGTAGCTCTCCTGGGTTGTTAGTTACATTGCAGATGCCCAGAAAGGCAGATCTCTTCCCTGCTCTCAGAGCCAGCATGGGTCTGAAAGTCCCATATGGTAGTATTGCTGTGGTTTGGAGCCAGGCCTGAAAAGCCCTGATGAACCCCAGCTGATTCTGTGCCCTGTCAGGTTGAACACCTAAGCCAGGCATCTGGCACGGTGCAGAGACACACAGTGACTAAATGCTCAGGGGTGCCGGCCTGGGCTGGAACCTTTTGGGGGGTTGTGGCCTGCAGATGAGCTGTGTCACTGGCCTGTGGAAAGGGAGGACTGAAGATGCTCGCTGTCCTGTGTCAGGGCTGACTATGAAATATGTCCAGTCTCCCCAAATAGGACTGGTGTAATGTCAGAACCACTACATGCACAGTTAACTGTGTCCAGTGCATCCCAAAACATACAAACGTGATGTGTCTCTGGGTTGCTTGATTACCTAAGAGCACCTCAAATAAAGGGGCATGTATGTTTTTGCTCTGTATAAGGCAAGTTACCCTAACTCCCAAAGGTGAAACTTGTCAGGGGTCGACGTACGTTGGTAGCATTAGTGACCTCCATCCCTGAAAACAGTCTTGAAAGGAGGTTCTTTTGATGAATCATCTCTCTCCATCCTGCTTTTGTGCCGTGAGGCATGTCTGTGTGACAATGGGAACAGCTTAAAGGGAATAGTCATGCTGGGGGTGTTAAAAAATGTATTTGTAGCTGTGTTTTACTGCTGCTTATGGTGGAGGAGGAAGTAATGTGGTAGGACAAATCGAAATTGCTGCTTATGTTATTGATATGCTGCTTGAGACCAGTGTTCTACAAATAACCTTTTTTCCATTTGTATTCAGGGAAATTAGTGTCTGAAACAACAGAAACAGAGGTATTGAAAAATTGGTGTAAATAACTTAGAATTTTTGCATTCTTAAATGAAAAATGAAATATCTCTATACATTTCACTAACTAAAATTCCCCATCCAGCAGAATTGGTGTATGCTGTCTTGCAGTAACTCTACAAAGCCTCTGCACCATCAACTGTTGGGATTTCTCACTGGTAAAACTAACATTTACAAAAACATAAAACGTAGGTAAAGACAAAAAAACCTGCCTTCTAACAGTTGTCTGGGTTGCAGCATACTTCCTTCTGTGTGAGGCAGGCCACAGAAACATGCCAGTTTCTCTGAGTGGATTTCAGGAAACAGAGATTCACCTTCCCTTCTCTGCCCTCCTGTATGTAACACTACAGTAGTAAATGATATCTTGAGCCTTGGCTTGGTATTTATGTTACTGTGTTAGACACACTCCATATTCTTGCTACCATTCAGTTAGTTTCTTAGGAAGTTTGCACCTTTTGGTTTCTCCTCTTGATTTTTTTTTTTTTTTAAGAGCAGCTGGAATAAGCAGTTGTAAATAGAGTCAGCATTAAAAAAATTGTTGGGATAGAAGTATTGATGAATTTGCCAGTGGCAACTTTTATGCATGCAAGCATAGAGAGTGATAGTTTGCAGAGATGACCTATGGCTTTGAGATTTGAAAGCTTGAACAAAATCATCAGGTTTATGACCTTCATGGAAAGAATATTCATCATACCTATGCATATGTTGTTCTTAACTGCTGGCTGCTTGGGTGAAGTACAATATGTACACTATGTTCAGTATGACTGCAATTTTAGAATGTTGCATCCTTCTAATATGTCCTGTATTCCTTCTTCTGCAGGATTGAGGTGCATTCTTCCTTCTAGTACCAGTATCTGTGGCAGAACTTAATTTGTAGTCATCAGTTCTGAATACTTTTCTGTCTGTGCTAATGTATCCACTTAAAAATCATAGCTTGGTACTATATGGGTACCAAAAAAGTATCTGGCTATAGCTGACTCTAATAGGAGGTTGATGATGAGATTACAGAGCATGGGGGTGCTATCTCAGTTGCTGTTTTCTACAAACAATTGTCAGAAAAATGTAACAAGTGGAGAAAAAATTATTAGTGCTATTGTATCTACGTAGGAGGATTCACTTGGCAATGAGGATCCTTTGGTATATGCCTTTAACTCCTTTTTTCCTTTTAAAGTAGCAGTCTTGTGTTAAATCCAAACAGAGCTTAAACATCTATTTTTTTTATTCTTATTTATTTCTTGTAATAAAGGTAGACAAGCTGTACTCCTGTACTGTGGCAGCAGGATTATCTCTTTGAAGTTGGTTTCACCCTCTCACGCAACCTATTGCTCTGAACTATTTTTTTAATCACAAATTATGTCTTTTGCAGTAGCATGCAAAAGAAAAATACTTTTGTGGCTGCAGGAGTTGGTGTAAGTTTATTTGTGCAAACGATAGGCAGTCTGATCTGTCAGCTTGCCTTTAACTGCGGTCACCATTTAGCTCTTGATTGTGATTGTGTTAGTTTTTGGTAATTGTGTTTGCAGTCTCGGCTGGAGGCTGTGATGAAGAGTGCTTGGAACTGGGGCATTACACAGATAAAATCATGATGAAACAGCTGCAGCTAAATCATAAAGAAGTATGCGTGGGCTTTAAGGGCTGCATATTCTGGAAATTTTTATTACACTTAATTCCCATATTTAACCTTTTTAGGAAAAAAAAATCTCCCTACAATTAGAAATAGATGTAAGATTACAGTAGTAAGTATTATAAAATAAATCTCATAACCTTTCTGTTTCAGGGAGGGAACATTTTGTTTGTCTTTGCCTGAGGTGAAACTGCTGGCAATTTTCTTAATTTTTCTGATCTTTTAGATGTCTAGACCTGAGTGTCTGATGGTGCACCCCTTTCAGCTGAGGAGCCCAGGGCAGTGTATCAGTGCTATCAGTAGGTGCTAAGGCTCAGTGGCATCTAACTGGGCAGTCTAGGTGAGGTCCTCTGCATTTGGAAATTAGAGGGGCATTTCAGTTTACTCTGGGATTGTAATCTTTCCCTTTGTGTTCAGAAAAGCACAAAGGGCTGGGATCTTGAGGTAAATCTGAGTCTCTGGCATGTGGTATTTTGGGACATCCTCACAAATACCTAACCTGATCATTTTCTGTCAAAAGTAGTGTTTCTTCCTGATCTAGGCCAAGTAATGCACTGATAGATTAGCAAAATTAACACATATATTTTTTAAAAAAAATTGATATTGCATTGCCCAAACCTCTAATTGCTTTAAATTGATGACAGACAAATCTGATTACTAAGGCAACCTGCTCAAATTAAAAAATGAAAAGCGAGTAGCAGAAAAGAACAACAAAACCACATACAATTATGAAGAAATCAAGTGTGGACACAGAAGATAAATTACCAACCGTGGAAGCAGTTATTGCAGTTGCAGGCAATTGAAGTAATAAGGAAGATGGCTTAAGGATGGCCTTGAATTTCTAATTATTGAGGAAATAAGGAAGATGTTTTAAGGATGGCCTTGAATTTCTAATTATTGAGGAAATGGGATCTGGTAGGTCTGTTTCATAATGTTCTAATTCTTTGACACAAATCCAGATGAGGTATTCCTAGCAGTTCCTTTCTGTACATACAGCTATCTTCTTGAGTTTGCTTCATGTGAATATAAAGTACCTCTGTTGAAGCACCTGCCTTGTATTGGGATAAGTTTAAAAAAAAAAAAATCTTTAGATGATATTAAACAAAATGCTATGAGTGATGGGTGTAGCTTGCTATGGAGGAGTCAGTTCTCTTTTTGCTCTTTTGGAGTCTGATGCTTCATTTGTGTCTGTGCCTAGGCGAACAGGGACGCGGTGATCAGCCGAGCCCCAGACCAGCGGGATGACCGAGCTGTCAGCCTCCAGGATGCCTCTGCAGTCTACGACCTCCTCAGCATCACGCTGGGCAGAAGAGGGCAGTATGTGATGCTGTCTGAGGTACCTCCTCCACACTCTGCCTCAGCTGCCCCTTGAAACGTGCTGGCAAAGCCCCTCTTTGCAGTGGCTTGATGGGAACGTGAAAGTGAAGCACACCAACTGGCAATTAGTAGAAAAAGCCACAGACCTGTGGCAGCACAGACCTGAAGTGCACACAGAACTGTTTGAGACTGACATAATTTGTGTGGGCACTTGAACAAAGGGGCTGCCATTTGAAGTGACGATGTATGCTAGCAAGTCCCATTAACTGAGAAGAGGAAAATGATGTCTTTAAAAAAAAAACAAACCCCCAAAAAACCACATGGGTCCTGGGCCACAACAGATTGTTTCCTGACCCAAGCAGCAGCTTTGATGAAAGGTATAATGAGAAAAATAAATAAATAAAGTTCTAATATTTCTCCCATCATTTCTTTCTCAGTGCTTGGAGAGAGCCATGAAGTTTGCGTTTGATGAGTTTCACCTCTGGTATCAGCTTGCCCTGTCCATGGTAGCTTGTGGAAAGGTAAGGTTCAAACAGAAGAACTTAAAAAGGGCACATTTTCCCCTGCAGAGTGTATCTAGATTACTTGTTTGAACGTGCAGATCCATGTATTTTGTGGGAGTAGGGGCCATCAGGCAGCTATGCTGAAGGATAGTGCTCTCCTTTTAGTCCCTGATTACACTCTGTGGTCAGGTGCATGCATTTGGTATTGAGTAGTGTTCTTTCCATGTCGTGTTTGTTTCTCATTATCAGGGAGAAAATGAATTTTGTTGCATCCGTGCAGGTTGCAAAGTGTTATACAGCTGTCCGTTCTCTGCAGGTTCAACATAAATGTGCTTAGTATAAGAAAAAACTGATGTCTAAAACTCAACTCACTCTGTGTCTTTGGGCAGTTGACTTAAGCTATGGTTTCTTTATATGATCAAGGAAATGTTAATGTTTTGTCATAGAGAGGTTTAATATTTTTGAAATGCCTGGTGGAAAATATACTCTTGAAAAAGAAACTGGGTGAAATTGGAATGGTCGTGTGTTTTAGCATAAAATGTTGTTTTAAAATCAGTATAATTGTCAAAGTTATCAGTAAACCATTGAGATGCTGAAATCTGGTTGTGAAAGGTAGGCAGTGGCAGCAGGAGTTTTTTTTTTATTAGTGTTAAAAGAGTGGACTTACTGTAGGAAATGTAGATGGTACAAAATGTAACCTGTTCTTTCTGGAGTCCCCACCTACACTTTTTGAAGGTATGAGCAAATTGATGCTATGCCCTGGTAGACCACTTAATGTGGTCATATATTCTGTGCCCATGGACTGTACAGGAATCCATGGAGACCACCAATTAGCAGTCATCTGACCAATTGCAGGTACTACTGGCGTTTTATGGCTCTACGCTGAGCTGGAAACAGTGGCTTTGGCATGGAAATGGGAGATGAATCTACAGCGGTATGCTTTTGTGCAGAAATTGTCATCTTGTGGTGTATAAGTGGCTGCAGAGCTTGGAAGACATCTGAAAAGGATTCCTTGACTTCTGTGAGCATAGGCAAGGCCTTATCTTGGAAAACTGTGAATCGTTAAGCATTATACTTCAAGAAAATGACAAGAGAAAGTCTAATAAAGAGCATCAAATATGGCTAAGGGTATAGTAAGCAGGACTGTGGAGAGACTGAAATGATTAAGAGAAACAAGTCTTCAGGAGCTCTTAGAAGAAGGGGTTAATCTTGTCTGTGGTGGTTAGGATAAGATGTAATGACTTGCAGTTACAGCAACACAAGTTCATGTGTCCTATAAAGAGGCAAAAAAGGATAGTGGAACACTGGAAAAAGATTGCCCTGTGGGGGTTGTGTGGAGCCTGCATCACTGAGCATTTGTGGAACACCCTGGGCAAACATGTAGTGACACCTCTGTGAGGCATCAGGGATGTACTCAGTGGGACACTCGGTGGGTGTACCTCGGTGGGAGTCAACCACTGTTGGCTCTGTTGTGGAACTCTACAGTTACCTCTTTTTGAGCAGAACAGATACAGCTGATTTATGAGACACCAAAGCTTTGACAACACATATTAGATCAACAGGGAGCTGAAGGGAGATATTTAGACAGAAAGAGCCTTGCAGATTCCTATAGGAGGTCAGTACAAGCATTTCAAGATCCAATTCCAAGTATGAAAACAATGGCTAGACTCAGTCATGTATAAGGAAACCTGAAGCTACTAATGGAATACTTAAACAATGAGCTTGGTGACATGCTGCTAATACCTTGCACTGGCCTATGTCAGGTGGGGGGTTTACAAGTCATGTCCAGCTCTCCTTGGCATTCAGCTGGAGTTAGCACAGTCCTGCCCTCTGTGTCTTTACAAATCTTCCAGATACCTGATCTCTTGATACTGAGGACAATAATGACTACATAGGCTATGATGGAAAGACACAGTATCTTCCCATAAACACAGGGCTTGTCTGGGAGCTTTATCCGCTTTTTACAAGTTGTGTGACCTGTTTATCAACAGCAGATAATGCTATAGCTCTAATATTGTGCTGGAAAGCAAATCTAGATTTTTAACTACCAGTGGTTGAGAGTGAGTGTATCCAGAGAATAATTGTGGTTCAGTCATAGATTAGTATGGTCATGAGAAATGCAGCCTCATCTTTACCTTCTAATAACTTGCATGGCAATTCTGTCCTTTTCCCTATATATTTGCATACCTCTTCACCTTCCCTAGAAATTACTACATGTTTGGTACTTTAAAAAAAAAAAAAAAAGTAACACAAGTATCCATCTCTATAACTGCCCTATCTTTTCAGATTTTCAAGTATGTCATGTCTTTTTGCCTGTACTTGAAATATTTACAAGGTAAAATGTCCTAATCTTGCCCATTGATGTGAAAGCTCTAAATGTTCTGAGCCCTATATAGGTCAGAGGGAATTCCCTTACCCAGCAGTCCCATCTGTGCAGTATTTCGCTTCTAATCCCAAAGTATTCCCTGAGGATTCCTGTCATATACTCTGCAATGCGTCATCTTGCTAATGGGAAATGTGGCATACATTTTTATGTTGCTTTGGAGCTTGATAGCAGGACAGAGTTCATTTAAAAGTAAGTGCTCCAGTGTTGCAGAAAGAACTCACAAGAAAAGTGTGGTCTGTCTAGACTGCAGAATGCAGAGTACACTTGAGCTTTTATAGGTAAAGATCTGTTTTCACCTGTCTCAGTCACAGCCAATTCCTGATCTCATTTCTTGGTAATGAAATCTCACATCCTGCAGCATTACTCGCTCTGCAGTACAGCAAATCATGCTCATAAATCCTGGGCACAACAGGAACAGTTCTATCAAGCTGTAAATGCTGTAAACTTCGGTTTATCTTTTTTTTTTTTCAACATGTTTTTAGGATTTTCAAACTTTGACCTTCTTGAAAGTGCTGTAAAATCCTGTCTTGCCCTCTATTCTACACCGAATTTGACTAATGTTACTTTTATTTTGTTTATTCACCTTCAGATTAAGTCAATCAAGTTGAATTTCGAAGTAGTTTATTCCTCTGCCAGCTGAAAATTGCCAAATGGTGATTGTTGTTTTTCACAAGTGATCAGTCTGAATGTCAAGCCAGCCACCTAGGCTCATTACTGCATGTAGGCTTGAATTTACACATTATTCTTAAAAGCATGTGCCTTAACAAAAATAGGCACATCACTTCAGTAAGTTCCTACAGGCCTTGGGGCTTCCTAAAATGGTGAGTGAAAAAACTCAGGGAAGCATAACCTTCCTGTCTGTCTTTTATGCATTTAAGTGGTGGAAATAATGGAGTAACAGCGATTTCACTTCTCTGTGTTTCTCAACAACTTACATAATGAGAAAGATGGTGTGGTCTGGTTGTTTTTTAACCTGTTCTTAGAAATGCCTGTTATACTGAGCTGTATGTCCTCTGAACAAAGAAGGCATGTATACTTAAATTACTGAAATCCACTATTGCATTTGGAAGACTTATGTAGGCAGTTTTAGATGAAATGCTGGGAAAGCCTAGACAACGGCAAAGACGTGGTGAGAGTTGTCCTGTGTCACTAAGTGCAGTTCTGGATAGGCAAAAGAGGTTTAAATTAGTCTAATGCAGTACCCTTGTTCTTGTGGTGCTGGAAAGCTGAATGCTGAGTTCTTCACAGATGCTTTAAGTTGCTTCTGCTGGTAATAACCTTGGCAATGTGGTAATACAACAGCTAGAGGCTGAGTGGGCATAGCAGCTCCCTGGCTCTGCTGCCATGCACGGACAGGCTGGAGCCTGATTGGCGAGTGGTATGATAGCCGGATGCCATCTGGCAGAGTCCTCGGGCAGTGAGATGAGCCACTGTCCCGCTGCCAGACTAAAATGAGTGCAGACAGTTGCATCTGTTTGTCTCAAGATTTTGAAAAAGTGACCGGTATTCAACAGCATGGGAAAAGGAAGGACCGAATTGTCATTTACAGAGTAGTCTTTGTAGTCTTCACAGTGGTGAAAAGAGAGCTGCTTGGGGCAGACTTGTTCTCTGCTGCTGCTTTCCAGCTAAACAGCTTCCACGGGAGGTCGTGCAGGTTACCAGCACACAGCTCTCCTGCAGACTGGGGTAGTTCCACCAACATTTCTGAAGTTGGAGGCAAAGTTGTCATAGTGTCTAGATGATGTATTGCAAGCACAAGGGATGTGAAATAGGGTCCTTGTGCACTCGCAAGCATTTCCTTGGCCTCAGACCAGTTGGATCAGTTACATACTTGTTCCTTGTTCGGATTTCTGTCCCCTTCCACACCTAATACCCTCACATGGGACCTAGCCTTGGTGTTCCAAAGTGTCACTGGAGCTCTCTGGATGTAGAGACTCAGGAGAGCATCGAGAGTGGGCTCTAGGTTAAATTTATGGTATTTAGGAAAGTCTTCTTGATCTGCATTGTGAGTGTCTTTTTTACCTGTCACACTGCTTAAGGGAAAGATAAACTGTGAAAATGCGTGTTTTGAACAACATGAGGCAACACTGATGCCTCTCTTCTATCTACCCAAGGAGACAAGATTTGTATTTAGTGACAATGATTTGCTGTTTTCCTGAGGGTAGTGAGGGAGGGATTCTTCAAGGATAGCTGTGAAATTATTCTGTGAACAATGAGTGTACTTTGTCTAAAAGTGCTGGGTGCCCTTACTGAGCCATTCAGCTGTCATGTCTTAATCTCTCGTGTCCAGTGAATATTTATTGTTGGTGGTGTATGGAGTGCATCGAAACATTTTCAAACTTATGTTTAATGTTTCTGCCCAAAAAAAACCCACAACTTGGTTAGGGAATTAAGAGCTTTAGGATGTGCGGTTTTTGAGAGGAGGGGTGGAGAGCAATATAGCCTTAGGCCAGCTGAAGGAAGCCTGGAGCATCTGCTAGAAGAGGATAATCAGCTTTTACCCCTCATACTGTGTACTCACTGAGGGGATGAAGTGCAGCAAAAAGTGACTAAAGAAGAGCTCAGGAACAATTAAAGGATCTGTGGGGAAAAGCCTCTATGAGAGCTCAATGGAGCTGGAAGCAGGTACCTGGAGGCAGGGGCTGTGCTCAGCAGGCCTTGTATTGCTGATGTGTTCCTGAGGTGCCTGGCATGAAGCTTTCCAGTCCCTGGGAACACTGTCAGCCCAGGGCTTGCCTTGAGGAAAGCAATTGTGTGCTTTCAGAAACAACTGCATTGTTGCTCATCTCCCCCAGCCCCTGCTAGCCCGTACTGGGACACTGTAGGAACAATGGTCAGCATTACCAGATAGATAGATAGATAGATAGATAGGCTTGGCAGTAGGGAATATAAGCTCCAAGCATGGTACCTTGCAAAACCAGGCAGATAAAGCAGCTTTCAACTACACGAAGTGCTCCTTTCCGCTCATACTCGTTATGTTTGTTCATCTTTAAGGCGAAGAGGAAGAAATAGTCAAGCTTGTCTACCTGAATGGTTTTCTTAATCACATAATGCTTCAAGAGGTGTCTTGTCTTATACATGGAAAAATAACCGGATCCTCCTTGGCATAGGTCATTCAGCTGTGTTTCTGAGGGAGCAGGCTCCAGCTCTTCCCAGAGCTAATCTTGCAGTGTCACTGTGCTCCCCTTGGCTGCTCAGCAGTTGGAGATGCTGCAGCCTTGCCCAGGGCTTGTTCTGGCAGCATTTTTAGGGTTTTGAAACCAATCTTACACAGCCATGAACTCTGATTTTGGAGCCCTTAGCAAGTTGCTAATACATACTGGTCATAGCCAAATAACGACAAGTAATGTCTGAGCTGCTCGTATCTGTGTTGCACCCAAAAAAAAAAGGAATCTTCCCCTTATTTAAACAGTGCAACAAAAGCAGATGTCTCTGAGTGCTTCGAGGAGCTTCAAGTTTGACTCAGCCATGCCTGTACTGCCAACATACAGCTTTCCAGAAGGTTAGAAGGAAAGTTATAAATATATTTAATACATAATTCTGCAGCAACAGCAGACAAATTTTATGATTTAGGCAGTTCCTTCTGTTGGCTTCCTTGCAAAAGCTTAGGCTGGTTGCTAAGCAACTGGCATAAAAAAAAGTACATTTCTCTTTGTATTGCGGGCAGGAACCTTGGGAGCAGCAGAGGCCTCAGATGGCTCCTTAAATAGCATTGCTGGGGAACGAAAGTTAAAATATTGAACATCCATTGGTTAAAGATCGTGTTACAAAGGTCAGCTATCTGGAGGATATTCAATAGTTTGGTTTCGTTTGGCGCAAAGGAAAGATTAGAAGGGAGTTTGCCTGTATGCTGCAGATAGTAGAAAAAATGGAAATTTCCTAAGATGCTTGGCTGTCAAGCAGAATACCTGGGTGGGCTATATAATTACCTTCAGGCTTAACTCTCCTTTCCTTGACAGAAAGTGTGAAGTGAGGTGTTTGTCACAATTAGCAAGGACAAATGTATGCTTATAGGTCTCGGAATTTAAGAGATACTTTTAAGAGGGAGTAGTGGAAGCTGCTTGACTCCAGTGCTCCAATTTGCTAAATATGAGGTAAAAGAAAAGGGAGAGAATTGGTCCTCGTGTTAAGAGAAGTAAATGTCTTAGGGGAATAATGTTCATGCTGAGGGATTCACAGAAATCTCTGAATTCAGTGGAAGGCTAACACCAAAACAACTAATTCTAGAGTTCTCAGTTGCTGGCTCACTGTCATCTTTCTGTGTTGGTTCAAGGTCATTTATAGTTAAATGTCTGTGAATCCCAGGATACAGAGAATATTAATTCTTGCACAGTGATGGAAGATTTCCCCTCCTTCCCCACAATCCCTTTGAAATAATGCAGTTTTTAAAGTCAGACAGGTTGATGCTAGAAATATAGCAGTACTGATTGTGGAGATTCATCTCTGCACTAAACTGCCAGGTGAATTGGGAATGAGGCTCTTTACCAAAACCACCACTGTGAGGTGAGAAGTTTTTCCCTCTGGCTAGAAAGTATTACCAAAGAAGCAAAAAAACTAGAAAAGTCTTTGGAACCTTTGCAAGAGGAGAGCACTTGTTTATAGTGTGTCAAAGTTTGTCTGGCATGATTTACTGTCTGGGAATTTTTCTTTCCTTATTGTGGTTTTTTTGTCTTCTAAATATGAAACAAATTTCTAACATCCTTCTTTTGATGCTTTGGTATAGTGAGAGAGCAGAGGAGGAGAAAGCAAATTATGCTGGAGTAAGCTAGGAAAACCAGCATTTGGGCAGTATCTATGAGTTTACCATGACTGATGGCAAGATCTCTCAAGCTTGGAAAAGGGAAAAGGAAAATTACCTGTAGGATGCTTTTTGTTCTGTTCTGCTCATGTACAAGAATATTTGAGGAGCATACCTTCAGGCTTCATTACTGAATTAGTAAATGGGGAATGAGAATTGTGTTCTCTATTTAGATAGTTGTTTTTCTTTAAATTTTACTCCCTTAAAGGATTCAAAACCATGGCTGCTGTAATTACTTAGGGGAAGGTGTCCTCTCCTGCCTTCTCCTTCCCCAGAGCTTCCATGTGATTTCTTGCTGGAGATTAAGAAGTGCCCTTGCCCCCAAATTGCATGTGGTACATACAGCTCTTTCAGAAGCCCATATCAAAAGCAGCCATTTATCAGTATTGCTTTCGGCTTCCCAGAAACTGCCTAATTTTTTCTCAGAAATTATTTCGGAGGATCTTTGCAGAAGAAAAATATGGTATGTAAGTAGTTTAGATGAGGGGAAAATTGACAGAGAAAACTGGCTTTGTGCAAATCTTGGATTTAAGTATGCAGCAGGAGTGCCATGTTCATCTCTGTCTCCTTTGCAAAAACCCCGAAGTTGGTATTATATTAAGGATGGAGATGCCCCACTCAGGTATTTGAAATTCTTAAGTCCCTTACTCCTTTTGAAATTTCTTCGATGGCTGAACATTCTCATTAGAGCAGTGTTTCCACTCCATAACCTGATTTGAACTGTGTGCTTTGTTGGCCATAACAAAGGGAGGATGGTCATGAATCTTCTTAAATCTGATGAGGGTCCCAAGGCCTACATTAGACCTCCCATAAACAAAGTTGAAACCCCTGTGAGGCAGCTGTCAGCAAGTTTGCCATTCTTTTAAACCACATCTGTTTAACGGGTCTATTTGTGTTTGAGGGAACTTTTAAAGCCTTCTTCCCAGAGAGAGGCCAAATGAGACCCAGAGGCAAATCCCTAGTTTTCTGAAGTCCTCGGGAACTGGTTCCAGTGCAGTCATTATAATCTAACAATTAGCAAGCTAAACAGAAAGAACTTAAATCCTGGCTTGAATTATGATGTGAGCCCCTCTAAAGCTCAGAATTATGAGTAGGAAGCATGCACTGAAATGGAGTTCAATTTCTGCTCTTCTCAAAACATGCCTCACCAATAAATCTAATTATTATTGCCGCGCAGTGAATCTCACAAACAATGCGTTTGGCTGCCTGGTCCACCCACACTAAGTGAAAGAATATGTACATTTTAATTATCAAATTATTTCAATGTTGTACAAACACTGTTTCATATTAAATATTTTTACAAACCGGTGACATCTGTATTCAGTAATGAGTGGATGATATTTTTCCCCTCGATATTAATGTCTGTAATTAGTATCTTTAAGAAACCTTGATATTATATGTCATGCCAGTCTCCCCTAAGTAAGGTCACTGTGGGAGTGAGATATTATTTCTCCTGTCATTCCTTGACTAACATTTGCATCATCTGTATAAAATACTGCTGTGTAAAGTTTTCAAGGTGAAATTATATAATGGCTCTTGAATTTTTAAAATGCAGCTGGGGAGAAAGGCTTCCTATCACCCTGTTCCTGAAACCCCTTCTGCTCCATATGTTTGGTTGCAAATTTTATAAACCTCTTTAAAGTGACATAACTGTGTAAATGTTTAAGAAGCAATGTGGAAACTGTAGCTCTCGCTCTTGTAAACCCATGTTCAGAAGCTCCTGAGTGCATATAATTCAGTGACTCCCCATGTGATGTGTTTGGGTGTAGGCACAAGCTGGCATGTTCTGCTTTGCAGCATTCAGTAGTCACTGTTTTCCAGTTGCCTCCTGAGCGGACTTGGGACTTGAATCACTTCTCATCTGATGTAGACCTGGGGAAGTCCTACAGCTGTGGCCCAAATTAGGACAGGCCTGTCACTGCTTTGGTTTGTGCTGGTGCTGGTTGTGCTGACCCACAGGAGAGCTGTCACCAGCTCCCAGGTACTTCCTGTTTTCCCTGCAGTCGTACTGCTGATGGGGAGCTGAAAAACCATCGCTTGGTTCAGTTTGTGTCTTGTTTCTGCAAGCCTTGACTCTGGACAGTGTCTTTTACATATCTGGCCTTTTCAAATCACTTTTGAGATGAGAAAGATGAATGGAGTTCAGTTGTGGATATACTGACTGTCATGGTGCATGTTGTCCCACTGGCACATTTATTTTTTTCTGGAAGCACCTGTGAGGTTGGAATATATGAAGAGCAAGATGATGATGTGCCAGTGGGTTCCTTGTGGGGTTTTGCTTGGATTTCCAACACATCCACTATGCTACTGGGAATACCAGCTGCTTGCAATGCAGGTAGCATTCTGTGAGAGAGAGGAGTAAGATGCCATTAAAACCTGAGATACCACTTGTTCTGAACAAATAGGTGTCAGAGAGATTCATTCTGAGGGATGCCAGTCATCTCGTGACAGCAAAGCCCAGTGGTGTGTTCCTTCCTGTACCTCAGGGTTGAATTACCCAAGTCTTTGTTTCTGAGAAGGATGAGGTAATGGTTCAAGCTCCAGGACAAAGATTATTGATTCATGTCTTTGCTCTGAGACAAGCTTCCTTCTGGCCTTAGGAAAATTGTGCATTTTGAATTGTAAAATGGCAACTATTTCTATACTTTTATTGATTGTACCTGATGCTCTAGGTAAGGGGAAGCAAGAAGAGGAACATAGGGTGTGCCATTGCTCTTCTTCAGACAACACGTCAGGTACCTGAGCTTTTCAAGCGGCAGGATTTGCTCTCTGCTGCCAAGGAGCTCAAGTCTCTAGTGTACATCTGGTTTTCCATTTTCTCAGGCTCTCTTCCAAGCAAATTCCTAAACGGGCTTTTAAATGCAGTAGCGAGAGGTGGACCTTCAGTTCTTTGAAGGAGTCAGCAGACGCAGACTAATTTGGTGGGAGGAAGTGCTGATGTCTGGTGGGAACATGAAGCTGCCATGCAGGGAATTGCAGCAGACACCAGACCTGGATGCCTGTGCTGGTCAGAGTTCTGGTAGGGACAGCCTCTGGGGGCCAGGAGGAGATGCCTGGGACCTGATAGGAATAGCTGCTATTTTGACTTTACAAGCTTCTGTTGCCGCTCTCCTGTATTATGGAAAGGCTATGACTATTTAATGTGCTTCTGAGGAGGAACACTGAGTCAGAGAGGCCAGCATGTGTCTTGGGACCATGTGGAAGTTTGGAAGGAAAGGGGCATGCAAGGAGAAATTCCAAAAGAATAAAACTTCTTCTTTCTCAAGGATAAGAAAATTTGAGTGGAGCAGGGGTCAATAGCAAGGAAGGTTTAAACATGATAGAAACTGTGGTTCAGGTGGAATGGGATGGGAGACACTGATAAGGCAACTTCTTTTGCCTCCTTATCAGCTGAACAGGTCTTTGTACCACCATCTCAGACCAGAGCTTTCCTCGTTCTCCTTAAAACCATCTGAAATGTGGCAGCCATGAGTATGTGCTGTAAAAAGCAATGTTTGCAGAGTGCATTGAATCAAAAGGGCTATGTAACTGCTAATCTTAGTAAGTGTCCTCATTAATGGTAACCTAACACTAGGAAGACAGCAAGTTTTATGGGCTTTCTTTCTAAGACATGCTTGGACCACCCACTGTGTATTCAGTGTATTCGTCTGCAGTTGCTTGCTCCACCCTTTGTATGGTGGGGTCCTTGTATTCTTGTATGTCCTGGAATTGTAGAAGACACAAAACAACTTACCAGACAGATTACTTTAGTTGCACAAACCTCTCTGAGTAGAGTTGTCCTAAAATGTTAATGTACTGGAGGATAAGCTCTTTATGATCTTTATGATCTTTCTTACTGGGACATGGTTATGTGCAAGGAAAACTATAGCAGAATTCTTGTATATTGAGAGGGCAGAGTTAACATGAACAGTGCATTAACAGCTAAGGAAAACCTTCTTGTGCTCAGTCAGGGCTGGTTCTTTGGTGTGTTTCCTCTCAGCATGGGAAGGGCATGTGTTTGTATGCACATGTGCACACGCATGTGTCTGTGTGTGGAGGTGGGAATAAAGTTGTTAACTTGTTGCTGAGGTGATTCTTTTCTCCACAGTACTTCTTTGTACATGCCACTGAAATATCTTGCTTGGACTCTGTAACAGCATTGTCTAATCAGCCTTTTTTATTTCCTCCTCGCTCTCCTACTCCTCTTCCAGTCGGCATATGCTGTGTCGGTGCTCAAAGAGTGTGCTAAACTGCGACCTACGGATCCCACCGTTCCTCTTCTGGCTGCCAAGGTCTGCATTGGGTCACTGCACTGGGTAAGCAAGCTGATGCAGTTCTTATGTAATAGATCAGGTTCTGCAGTGGCAGTGCCACAGTGTAGTTGCAGTGGGGAGAAAGGGAATCCCTGCTAAGAATCATGCACGTGTGTACCTTTTTAAAATAGCGTAAATCCCAGCAAGAAATTTTGCAGTGAGTCATTGAAACGTGTTTTACTGGCATATTAAAAAAAGGAGGAGGATGGAAAGCCATAAGTGCCATGCTGAGGACTGCTTTTTCAGCTGAGTATTGTGTTGAATTGGCCACTCTTGTAGCCCCTGGAAGAAAAAAGTTAATAGTTATAACTGGACTGCTAGACAGTTTGAGTCTGCTGGACAACTCGGTCCTGTGTTCTTGAAGTTGCTGTGTCAGTGTTTTCTGGATGTGTTAATGTATGTCCCAGAAGAAGAACGGGAGTGGAAGTTGGTGCCCGTGATTATCCAAAGGAGCAGAAACATCTGTCACTCTTTTGCTACTTGGTTTAATTAACTGAATAGCAGCCTGCTGTTCTCACCTGTCCTCACCACGAGGTGTCCCTGCAGTCAGTGAAGGATTACAGTTGCTAATAGAAGTAAAACAAAGATGCAAGAAAATATGACAGAAAAAACCAAAAGAATCTGCCCAGATTTTGGTGAAAAGTTCTTTCACATTTGCTGTTGTTGTGCCCTCTTACTCCTGCCTCCCCATCCTCTACATCCCTATGTGATGCAAGCTGGTGTTCAGCTAAACTTGAGTTCTGTTGGTTGTCACCACCATCAGGAAGGACATCTGGTTATGGATGTTTTTGAATGAACTACACTGTTCAGACTGTAATGGTTAAACTTTTACGTGAGTCAGCAAGAACTGGGCGACATCTTGTTCTAGGAAAAATCTTCCAGGTCTGAGGGCCTTCCTTCCTGAACTACCCAATCTAACTTTGTTCTACATACTAGCAATTTAGCTCTCTTGTAGCCGTAGCTCAGTATCTAAATTTTCAGGGCTGAAAGTTATTCAGTGACATAACTTTCATAGTGAATGTTATTTTTTAAAATTAAGCAAATAAGTTTTTTTTTTCTGTTCTTATAGATGTAAAACAATGTGAAAGCCAGGCATTACAGCTGTGTTGAACAGTCTTACTAGTGTCTCTGATGAAGTTTTCAAAGCACAGCTAGCATATAAAAAATACCTTGTTATAGAGACACTTAGAAAAGACAGTGAGGCTGTAATTTGGTTCCAGCTCTGTCCTTGGCGATCCCATGTCTTCAGACTTGTCATATGGCAGAGCTGGTAAAGCAGAAGACTAGCCCTAAAAATTAGGAAAGAGAAGGGAAGAAGGGGGAAATGAGCTGGTTTTCATTATTGCAAAGCAAGAGGGTTTTTTCTTTTATCTACTGCTTTTTCAGTGTTACTTAATCAGACAGTGGCTTAGAACTGGAGTGCAGTATGAAATGAAAACATGATTTCACAAGAGGGTAATTTTACTGCAGTTATCTAGAGCACAACCTTTGAACTAAAACCAAATTAAAAATATTCCTCTCCCCTCTTCCTTTCAGTCAGTGGCCTATGATCTACCCTCATATGAAACTTGATGATAGAATAGAAGAGTTTTAATTAAGAGGAGTCAAATGGAAATCAGAGCATCTTTTAAAAGAACTGAAATGATAGGTTCCCACATCTCACAGTCAAAGGGATACTTCTGATATTACTGGCAGACTCCTGTGACTAATAAAGACCTTCCTGCTTAGCAGAGCTGTTTTTCTTAATGTCATCCCTACAGTAATTATTTGCATTTAAATTACATGGCAATCAAATCAGAATTGAATAATTTAAACTGGAAGTGAACAAGTTGATCAATGCCAGTATAAATAGAAAGGAGGATAGACATGGCATGGGAACAGTCTAATGGACAAATATTAACAGTTGCAAATACTCAAATACATCTTGCTTTTCAGAACACATAAAATTCAATTAATTTCTCAATTAGGAAATATATCTATGTATTTGATTGCTGGCTAGGCAGGAAAAGGGTGAAATCAGATCACCATTTATCCAAATTAAAGAGCTGATTTATGTCCTGCATCTGTCTACTATATGCTTTTGGTGCAGTATTATATCCAGTTTGTTTATAGCCCATGGGCAAACAGTGCTTTAGTCTTTTTTCAGTTACTAGCAATAAAGAAAACCCCAAAACACAACATTTATGCAGCTGGATAATTACAGAATGTCATGAGAAGCACAGAACAGTTTCTTTCATGATTAATCTAGTGATCACTTAACTTCTTTTGTTGGCTTTGTACATGGTGCCTCAGCACACTTTAAAAACCGGGGGGAAAAATTAATTGAAATGTACTGTAGTGATTTACAACACTGAGGATGCTCAGATCACATCTATGAAATAATCTCTCAATGGAGAACAAATCAAAGTGAAAACATGCATACATTCATACAGTGCCATGCAAATCAATATATAACAGAGCCTGATGTGGAAAAGAACTGAACCGCCCCCAGCTTCTGTTGTGACAGTATGACCAGATTATTAGCTGATGTAAGTTGGCACTACTCCACTGGCATATTAGTGGCACCATGCTGGCTTACATCAGGAGATGATCCACCCCATCAACCACTAGCTTTTAGGATGTGGCCTGCAGTAAACAACTGAGTGGTATAAGCAATGTTTTGGTTACAGAATTACAGGTTTTCAAAATCTTTTAAAAAATAAAAATTAAAAAAAAAGGTGTAAACAATAAATCAATATTTGATTAATTGTAAAGCTTAAGCCAGTAGTCTTGGAGGACCAGAAAAGCTCCAAAACTAGTGTACCCATATAAACCACTTTTTTATGGTCAGGATGTAGTCAGACCTGTACCTAATATATAAATACAAAAGTTTTTAGCAAGGTTGGAATTTTTGTATACTGTATCTAGCCCATTACACAGGTGTTACAAATGTGTTTGTAGTGGGCTCAGAATTACTTTTGAGGCATCATGCTGCTGAGCCTTCCAGTTTGCTGGGGTTTCAGCATGCATTTTGCTGAATTTGCATGTGGATGATTTCTGTCATATGAACACAAAGCCCATTTGTGTTTAGCCAGCTGTCTTTTAGCTTTCTGGAATGCACTATGAAGTCTTTGACTATTGTAGTTCAGAGTAGTGTTTTAAATTTTCGTAGGAAAAAAGTTGAAGTAGCTCACATTGAAATATGTCCATACTTGTCCTGCCTTGTCCCACTATAAATTCAGAGTTCCGCTTACTAAATGGCTTGCTGCAATTTCCTCTTTCACTCAGCCTTCCCTGGCACGGCCTCAGCTGAATGCTCACTTGCCTATTTTGGCAGTGACTTTGAGTTGCAGCATGAGTTGTTGTTTTTAATATTTTAATAGTACAGTACTGTTAATTTCACTACTAATCTAGGTTCTCCAGGATCCTCTTATGGCAGGTGTTGTGAAAATACTAAAAAAGGAACTTCTGCCTACAGGCAAGCGTTAGATATTGGATTTCTCCATTTTAGGAGCCTTATTTAAGGTATTTAGGATTACTATGATGCTTTTTTGTGCCTTTTACTCTGTTGATTTCAATGGAGACACGTTAAAAACTTTGTAAATACACACAGAGCGAAATGGACTGCAGTGCTTGAATCTTCTGGAACTCTGACAGAAACCAGGATGACGTGAGGGGTGTTCTTAGTATTGTCATTGCCCCACAGTGGATACAATAGCAATAGTGGTGTTGTGTTAAACTCGTGTAGCACTGACTGATGGCGGTATTATCAGCTAGTATGAACTTACGGAGGGACTTCCTCCCATGGCAAAAGCTGCAGCACAAGATGGTGCTGTGCCTGAGACATTTCCCTCATTCCTTTCAACTGATATGCACAGCGAAGTGCTCTGCTCCAGCACGTTGCTGGGAAGACAGAGATCAAGCCATCAGTCAGGAAAAGGGAGAAGTGGTGTTGGGCCAGGGCAGACCATGCATGGAGCCGTAAAAACTGAGTAGGACATACTGAGTAGGATGTCATGGGGTGTGTGTGTATTGGGGAGGCTGGTAGGTTGTAGATTTAGAGCTGCATACTTCTGAGGCAATAGCTTATCATTCACTAGTTTCACAGACACTTAATCAGAGAGTGCTTCTCCCTCCTTCTGTCTGTTGTTGACCCTGCCACTGTAGATAATAAGTGCTGTGCATGTGCTTGTACCCAGTCACTTAGGAGCCCTGGAGTTGCCTGGAAATGCTTAGGTCTTATTGCAATATGAATAGTATTGAAAAATAAAATCTAGTCCTGTTCCCAGATTTATTCTGCCCGCTGAGTGGACATTCTAGAGGATTGACATCCCTGGGGTGAGAGGCTACTAAGAAAGCAATGAATGACAAGGAGCTGCTAGACATTTCTTCCGTCTTTTAATAGACATTCTTGCATACATCACCACTGCTGTTACTGGGGCAATCCCATGGGTTTTTAACATTAAAAATTACCAAGAATTTTGCTTTCCATACATCTCCTTTATGAACAAACCAGTCCAGCTACAGTGGAGGAAAGGCCCGAATATTTCTAAGTGCCTAGGGGCTGAGCTTAGACACAGAGTAAGTTGGTGGGCCTTACTATGGTGACACAAAGAGAAAATGCTGACTGGACCCACTATACAAAGCGCAGGATTTTTTTTTCTGGTAACATGTCGTTAGCTCTGTATGCTGTAAACAGCTGTGGGACAAAACCTTTTCATTAAACTAGGCCTTATTGACCCATTTCTCCCTATAATTTTTCCACTTAACATTCTCTTTTCACAGTATTTATTTTCTTCTCTTTGAATTAGTCTCTATACCTACAACCCAGTGTCATGAAAATTAAAAGAAGAGGTCAATTCAATGAGGTAATATCATGTGTAATTTTGCACAGATACCCTTTTCATAGGATTTGGGTCACTTAAGTGCTTGGGTATCGTTCAGTGTCACTGGTGTCCAAACTCACCTGCTTCACTAACCTTGTCTGCTGTCCTAAGCCCAGTGTCACTTGATGTATTTCCTGCCTCTTCCCGTGTGTGCTCCTCTTTTTTGGCACAGGACAGTGCCATTTTCGTTCTGCTGTACGTCATCAATTTGTTTTGTCTTCAGTTATTCTAAATGTGTGCTGGTGAGAACTGCAGCTCCCACTTAGTCCTGGAGGGTGTTGATTCAGTGGTGTAGGGCTTGAGCTTTTCTAAAAACAAGCTGGGTGGCAGTTGGAAACCAGCTGGGTGGCACTAGGCCAAGGGACAGCACCTGCTGTTCTCCTCTCCCTTGTCAGTGTGCCCCTGGGCTTGGCTGGAGCACACACCAAAAACTGCAGTCAAGTAACAAGGGTGGCTGAAACAGCCACACTGTACCAGGGGAAACATCCCTCAGGGTAAGACAGCTAACAACTGTTCTTTTTCTATCAGACATGATGGAGGGAGTGGAAGGGATAAAAAACCAACCAGCCTCACAGTAGTACCATCTCACTGGTGTGAGTTCAGTTTAGCAGTCTGTCTCTCTCCACGTGCCAGGTGTCTGCTTGTTTCTGGTGTGGTGGAGAGGTTGCTTAGCTAGTGTTTCCAGGTGCCTCCTGACAGTTTACACAGATTGAGTTCAAAGTGCAAAAAGTTCCTCTTAGGTTGTTTTTCCCCCATGCCTGCTTTCTGAACTTTCTTCCATGCAGGTCTTGGAGGCAGGAAACTTCGCCCTGCAACCTGGAATTCTGCCCTTCTCTCCATCAGTGCCAGGTATGCAGACGATTGTAAGAACAGTAGGGGCCAAATTGGAGGTATACCTGTATGGCTTTGAGACTCTGTTTCTTGCTTGCTTCTGAGAGAATAAGAAGTAGTGATACTAAGGAAACTGAATTCTAGCTGTTACTGACTCCAAAACGTATCTTTTCTGTGGTGTTGGGAGCCGCTAGCAACCAGGTAGCAGCAGTTCACCGTGCATTTCCTAATCACAAAGTGACACTGTGCCATGCCTGCTGTAGAGGAGCTTACTGGCAAGGAAGGGCCTGCAAGTTGCAACAGAAGTTTTGATGATGTTTCTTGCTCTTCCAATGCAGTATTACATCACCTTAACATTGGAGTTCTCTTCTGAAGTGAATGAGTCACTTAGGTTCCCTTCATACTGAGGCTGGCTCCTGGCTGTGCAGCAGGAGGAGTAGGAATGGATTCTCCTGATTCTCCTGATAAGCTTTTTGATTCTCTTGATAAGCCTTCTGCCACTCAGCTCACTTCTGTGTACCCTGAGCTCACAACTTCTATGAGTCCCACAGGGTGAGATTTTTCATACCTGGCACCACATGGGGAGTAGAGAAAGAGAAAGTAGCTCCTGCTGCTTCAGGTCATATGGCAACATGCAGGAGAATGAGGAGAATGGTTCTATTGGTGGGTCACCAAAGGGGTTGGCGCCTCATTTGATGGCTTCCCCCTCCCTTTCTCATCACTACAGTACAGAGTGGTGACATCTCATATCTTTAAGGACCCCCACAGACACAGCTTTACTGGCAGATCACAGCTCAGGCTCATTGCTGGTCGCTCATTCAGGTGTATGGAGAGGGAGTTTTCATCCAGACTGCAATCTGGTATTCCTTGCAGTTTAGTTGGTAGCTCCAAGTATGTCTCAGGGGGGTTATTCCCATTTGAGACAGTAATTTCCAGATTCACGGTTGACTAGGCAGTCAGCAAGACTGATGCACTGGAGAGTTGAAACCTCACAGTGGGTGATGTGAGTGAAAGGTTTGGCTTTTCACACTTGCCCAGAATGATAGAAGAGTAGGAGAATGGGAGAAGAAGGGGCAGATGGCTGCCACAGCAGGGCTGGCGGGGTAAGTGTCTCAGTGCTGTAAGAAAGAAAAGGAAATGTTCTCATAAACAGAACCAGCTGTGCTGGAGTTTGCAGGGCCACTTATTTTCAAATCAGACTTCAGCTGACCTAAGTTTGCATTCATAAGAATCTTTGTGGCTAGTCAAAGTGCCATTAGTGTTTAATATGAATAAATGTTTACAAGAATGTGCTGGAAGTGCTGTTTCAGCCACTCTGAAAAGTTGTGGTTTTAATTATTCAAACATTAGATTAATCTGACACTGACAGGTGGCCCTGGATAACTGGCAGGCAAGAAGGCTGAATGCTGTACTGCTGATTTATACAGCATAGGCCATCAGTCAGAGGCTGGAAATACCATCAGGTGACCATTCAAAGAAACAATGGAGCAAAATCTCTCCAGTTTTAAATGTCTCCATTTCAGCTCCAAACGTGTCATTTAATCTTTTTCTTCATGCACTCTACCCACCCCGACTCTTGTTCACTAGTCATTAGAATTCTTTGTATAGCTCTTTTCTTCATTTAATGGAGACTTCTTGAATGAAAGTGTGTGTGGGGAGAAGAGGAGAAACAATGAAGACAGAGAGTGGGAATATAGCTGTTTATGGTGGCAGAGAGGTGCATAATGAATTTTCGGGCTGCAGAGATTTCATGTCTTACATAAAAGTTCCTGAGAACTGGAGAATTCAGTTATTTTTTCATAGGAGGGGTTTTTTGTTGATTTGTAGGTTTGGGGTTCTTTTCTTTCTGTGTGGCAAGTCATGGGACATTTTCTTCTTTTATTGTCCTAGGCTCTGATCCAGAACACACTTCAGTTTGTGGCAGGGAAGTCAGTAGGGCTACTGACAGTATTAAGAAATCTCCTGAAATGAATCTCTGTCTTCCTCATGTGATCAGAGTTTAAAGGGTCTCATTGAACATCCCTGAACTCAGTAGGACTATTTCTGGTGGTTTGGGTAGACTATGAACTCAAAGACAGTCCTAGCAGTTTAGTTGGTAGCCCAGGTATTCCCTAAGGGAATATTCTTGTTTCAGTTTGTAGTTTCCAGATTAATAGTTGACTGGGCAATGAGCAAGACTGTAATGATTTCAAAGTGCTTTCAGGAAAGAATTTGATTATAACATATACATTGGTCATTGGACTGACTTACCTGAGATTTCAGAAATTTGGGGGCTCTTGATCTACATCTAGTTTGAATTGTATGGCCTCAGGGAGTTATTTGATACCATCTCATGAATCCTGATAATAAATTGTTTATGAAGCTGTTAGCTAATGTTGTCACCTGAATGTCTTCAGGTGATGTGACTAGGAGGCCCATTGACAGGATATTATGTCAAGTAGATTCTGTTCATAGGTAGCATATTAACAGATCTCTCTGGAAGGGAAATTTCTGGTCTGCTGGTTCATTTTGGTTCCAGTTTGTTATGGGTGAGTCATTTTAGATGTTAAGAAGCCATTAGGTACTGGAGTCTGATGAAGCTGAGTATTAACAGAGCACGTGCCCTCAGTACTTGTGCCTAAATCAGATGGCTTTCAAACAAAAAAGTACTCTCTCAAAATTAAACAACCCCGTTCCTTAAAGTCAGTTGTCATGTAATAAAAGTTTCCAAAAGGAGGATTTTTCAGAGAGTGTAATGATGTTGGCTTCTTGATTAGGGATGACTCTGATTATGGTTGACAGGATCTGCATACTGTCTTGTACAGAAAGGAGATCTTCCTGTGATCTCTGTCTTTCAAGCATTACTTACAGCTTTGCCTATACCCCTCCAACCTACACCTTTCTAGGTATGTACAGTCTACAGGTCTTAGTTCTTTCTACTTTTAATGAGTAATGTTAGAGTCTAAAGTTAGAAATGAGAAACGCTGTTCTGTGATAAAATAATCAATTTATTCTTTTTGTTTAAAATTACCATTAACTCAGACTTTACGGATGCTTAGACCTGTGTGGTCAGCTGGAAAGGAAGGTTGTGGGGAGGAAAATGTGTTGAAATTAGTACTTTCTTGGTTTACTCTAGTAGCATTTTAAAAGGAAGTAAAATTTGCTAAGGTTTAAAAAAATTGTAAGTCCAAAATTGGATGGTTTTTCCTTTGAAGGAAGAGACCTGTTAGACGTTTCAATGTACTGCTAGGATAGTCCAGCTAGTCCAGCGTTTTTAAGGTTGCATTATTGAAATGTGTCTGAAGGGAACTGTAAAAGAAACATAGTGTCCTTGATTAATCTTAAACATCTGGAAGTAGTTTGAGGTGTAAAACCAAAACCTTCTCAAAACTTCATATGCACCAAGGTCTGCTTATCTGACCTTCTACATCCTCCTTTTTGTGACTGTTCACTGAGATCACTGAAAGCCCTTGTGTGAATGGCTCTCAGATCACTTTCAGGTAAGTTTAGTGGTATAATCTTATTGCAGCAAGTATAGAGGAAATGCTTGTAAATCTCAACCTACCTCTTTTGCAGCTGGAAGAAGGAGAACACTTTGCTAAAATGGTGATAGACCTGGGTGAGGATGCTGGAGAGTCCCTAGCAAAAGGTTACCTGGCACTAGGCTTGACGTACAGTCTTCAAGCTACTGATGGTGAGTTACCCTGTTTGTCAAGTGTGCTGTATGGAGAGCATTTGTTCAAAGTCTCCAGTGCAAGCAGTGGAAATCTGTTAGAAAATCTGCTTTCAGTGCTGACTAGACATGAAACACAATCAGATTGCAAGACAAGTGGAGACTGTTCACTTGCTCTTCTGCAGTAATAAAAGTGAAGTTTTTAGGTAAAGGAAGAAATGCAGATCATTACTTAGGTAGTGCTAATCTGAGTGTAGCTGACAGCGCTTGGTGTGCTTTACTTGAATGTTTGTAATACATTTCTTCACTTATTTACACAACAAAAAGTCAAACTTTCCATCTATTTTCATATTTTTGTCACCCACTCATAAATCACAAAGAAATACAATCTAAGAACTGAAGTCAGAGATGCCTGACTTCAATTCCTGGCATGATACTGATTCCCCACAGAGATTCAACCTCTCTGTGATGTGGTTTCTTCCTCTACTTAGAAGTAAACAAGATAAAAATATCTACCTCAGTGGTAAGTGTGGATGTTGACTAGAAGCAGACCACTGAATGTAAGAAGTATTTTATTTTAATGCTGCTTGCTTGGGTCTTGAATGACTGGACAACGGGCTCCTGCAGATTTGGTACTTGGTAGCCAGAAGGGCTTGAAGTCTCAGTGTTTAGGAGAGTTCTAGCTCTGATCTTCATCAAGCTCACAGGTGGGAACAGTCTTTGTTTGTTCTATGACTTCTAACATAGGTAGAAGGCCTTATAATGTAGTTTCTTTGAATAATGGCTGGGCTAGTGTATTTCTTAATCAGTTTGGCAGTCCTGCCCTCATGCAAACAATGGCTTTTCTGTCAAATGGGTTCCGTAGGAACAAACCAACTTGTTCCAGCAAAGAAGCCTGAAACGAAGCTAAAATTACTGTATTATGGTATCTGGAAGTATGCTGGCCTTGCAAGTTACACCAGAATTCTCCAAGGCATGTGCATGATAAAGTGAGTTGGGCTCTTCAGTAGTGCAAGTTGGTGTAGTTTTTCAGGCAGCCATATCTGATCAGCTGTTCTGAGAACTGATTTTCATCCTGGAGGATAACAGGCACTGTAGCTCCCTCCAGTTCCCCTTTTCTCTGCCTCAGAATAGTTCCTCTTAGAAAGTTCGTGTCAAAAAATGCATTCTTCCTAGCCTGTACTTTCTCTTACATATTTTTTAAGTTAATTAGAAATAGAGTTATGCTTAACAGCCTATTATTTTAGGGTATTTTTTCTAGATTTTGTTTAAACTGTTCCTAAAGCTATACAAGATTCCAAAGACTATTTTCAGAGATAGGAGGTTTTCTATGTTAGTCCCTTATGATCTATTTGTTATCCTCAGTATGGAAAGAAGGTGGTTTCTAAAGAACGGAGTTGTAGAGGCATGTGCTGTACTCTGGCTTTAAAAATACTTTGGTGCAGCAAAATGTGAGTTGGAAACTCATCTTCTGGTAGTCTCAGTATTCAAGAGATTAGTTCAGTATTTGTATCCATTTTAATGTAAAAGAAACAATCTTCACAACAACTGCCTTGGATTCTTTTCCATATTAGCATCTGCTTTATGTTGTGAAACAGTGGAATATCTATCTTCTCCTCATATCTCTAGCATTTAAGTCAACAGGACCAGTCACTCAGTTATTTGAGGGAAAGAGGAAGAGTGTATTCCATCTTTCAGATTATATTTTAATAAAATGGATTGGGTCCTTCGAAAGCATACATGTGATGGTCATGAATATGGAACTGTGTTTTACTAGAAAATGTCAAATTTGCACTAGGAAGACATTTTTCATTAGCATCGTTTAAAAAATAGCATGTGACAGTGAGGAAGCAAGGCTAGAACATACTGAAAGGAAGACAACAGCTCACCTCCCATATGTAAACTTGCCTCGTATTGTCAATCTTTTTTATCATTGTGTTTATACTAGTTCATAGTGACATATGCAGGCACAGTCAAATGTCTGTATGGATACATATATGATTTCTATTAACTTTCCACTGGAGTTGACTTCCAGTGAATCAGCCTTTTCAGTGGTAGCGAAGTGTTTTGGAGACATTTGACCAATTGCCTTCTAAAGCTTTCAGCAGTATATCAAGATGCCTTCCATCAAAGTTTAGGCTTTCTTATTTAATATATCCTTTCAGTAGTTATTTCTCCATGCTATGTGACAAAGGCACTGAGGAGTTGTATTAAAGCCTTTTCTTTGTGACCTGCAAAATGCACTTCGTAAAAAACAGAGTCATAAGGGAGAGAATCCTGCTAAATGACAATTCAAAAAACTTAGTGGAAGAATTTGATAAAAAGTCACTCTACAACTATTAAGTTTATTCATGGAAGAAATAAGACTTCCTGAAGCTTATGCAGAGTAGCAGTATTATATACAGCTTCCCTGTTCTTAATGCCTAATTACAGGTTTCTTGAAAAAGTCGCATTGAAGTAGCAGAAAGATGTGTCCTCAGAGGAAGTCACTGACACTTTTGTCTCACTCTTGGAAGCATAAACCTCTGGTTTGTAGTGAATGTCCATTTTCTGCAGATCTGTTCCCAGTGGGCCAATGCCAACAGCAAACCTTTTCTCTTCCTGTTGGAGTTCCAGTTTTGACATAAGCTGTATTGTCAAGTTTGCCTCCCTTAGGTCTGGTGAAGAATCCCTTGATGCCAGGGAAAAGTGAGATGAAATTACCAAAGGCTAAAGAGTAAAGACTGGGTTGAGAGTGTATTGTGAAATACAAGTGCTCTTATATCACCACCTCACAAGTTGTGAAATCTTTGTAGATTTAACAGTCTCTTGCTCTTTTTTCAGAGATGGAGTGTGCTATATTTCTGTATTCATTTAGAATTTTGGTAGAAGGCCATGGATCAGAGACTAAATTGGAAACTGATAATTCTATCAGTCCATGTGGATTTTGCAAACAGTCAGGATACTGACAGCATTGGCTTATGTTAAAAGACCCTCACATTTGTTCACTAGAAAGTTAATAAACTGTTAGTGAACAAACTCATCATCTTTGCTTTTGGAGATAAGAGCGCAAATGATCTTTAATTACAATTTGGGGTGCTAAAACTGCATGGCTTGCCATATTTATTAGGGGTCTTAACACAAGGGAATAGTTTTTGAAACCCACTGATATTTGCAAAAGGGTGAATGAACATCAGTGTTTCAATTTGGATCAGAAATGTATTTTTGAAGTCCCATCTATCTGTCATCCCTGCTTCTTATGTTGTGATTCACATAATGGAACAGTTTTGCACATTACAAACTGAATTCTTTCCCATAAAACTAGTATGTTACTTAAATAGCTCTGATTGTGCTTCAGCTGCTAATGGGTGCTCAGTCCATTGGACGAGACTAGAAGATGCCTGTCCCCATGTTTGTAGTGTTGATACTGATCCTCAGCATTAAGCGTTTCACTCAGAGCCCAGTAGATGTGAATGCACAATCTGCTTACTAACACAGAAATTGTCCTCCTCTGTTTTCCAGTGTGACTTTAGAGTTTGGTATTTAAGTACCAAAATATTGCTGAAGTACCTGTTGAATTTCAGTAGGGCTGAGGGTGCTTTAAAAACCCAGAGTGCTTTAGAAAGTAAGTCTTGGGCTGCTCAGGTGGCATTTGCAAAAGTACTGAGTCTTACAGGAGTACCTTCTGAAGTTTCAGAAACTTAAAACTCCCCTGTGCCATTCTCCCATTGGTCAAACTGTTTTGCAGGTTATTTGAATCTAAATAGTAAGTCATAATGTGTTTTAGTTGGTGGAACTGCCCCAGCCATGCTTACAGTGGGTAAAGTTGCGGCAGAGGCTGAAGAGTTCATTAGTGCTGTCAACCTCAGAGAATGGAGAGAAAATTTTAGACTTTAGTCAGACCCACCTAATTCTGTCTCCTTAGCAAGCTTTTTTGTGCCTGAAATGAGAGCTTTTCAGTGATAGAAGTGGGTTGCAGGTTTCTTTGGGGTGGGGCATCCACAACATGTCTGGGCAATCCATTCCAGTGTTTTACCACCTTCATGATAAAGAATTTTTTCCAGTATCTAATCTAAATCTTTCTACTTTAAAACTATTGCCCCCTGTCCTATCCCTGTAGGCCCTGGTAAAAAAAAAAAAAAACCAAACCAAACCAAAAACTAAAAACCCAACCAATGAAACAAAAATCAAAAAACCCACCTCGTTTTGTCTGTCTTAAAAATCTACTTTTAGTATTAAAAGGGTGCAGTAAGGCCTCCCTGGAGCCTTCTCTTGTGCAGGCTGAAAACCCCCAACTCTTAGCAGCTTTTCTGTATAGGAGAGGTTTTCCAGCCCTCTGACTGTTTCCATGGTCCTCTTTTGGACTCATTCCAATGGACCCAGCGTCTTTCTTGTATTGTGGGTCCCAGAGCTGGACTATAGGTGGAGTCTCATGAGCGCAGAGCAGAGTGGGAAGATGACCTTAACCTGCTGGCCAAGCTTCTTTTTATGCATTGCTCCCCAAATCACTTTTCATTACCTATTTTTTTTATTCTTATTTATCTCCTTTAGCTGTAAAGGCCCTGTAAATGGCACAGTTAACTTGCAGCATCACTGCTCAGTATTGTCAAACACAAATTTCAATGTGTTCATCCAAGTTAGACACAGATCCAAAGAAGGACAACCAGATTTTCAACTCAGCAGTAGCTGAAGATGCAGTCCATATTGTAGGAGGTGGGAGTCACATGCTATTTCCCAGTAGTGCAGAGGCAAAGCTGACTAGCCGTGGAGTAATCTCTTCATTTCCATAACATATTTTGTGTTCTTTCTGACTACAAGCTGAACATTAGTTAAATGTCTTACCAGTTAAACGCTAGAAGTTCTTGCTTTTCCATGAGGGCCAAATAGTAACATTTCTTTCAGTCTTCCTTACTGTGTGACATCTATAGAATTGCTCTGTAACTTAAATAAGGAATCTTGTCATTTCCATGAGAAATGGAATCTGACATATTTTTTCTGTATGGATTTTTATAGGTGTGATCAAATCCTTTCCAATGTCTTCTCAAGCATTTTTGTTTGCATCAATCTTCATTCTTTAAGGGTTTTTTCTACATTTTCTTCTCTGCTACCTTTTTCCAATATTCTGTAGTGGCCTGATTTAAGGCTATTGCAAGTGAAGTATTTTTAATAAATGCTGCATATTACATGAAAGTCCATGTCTTCAAATTTATTCTTTAAAATGCAAATTTTGATTCAGTTTTTAATACGTAGAGTAGGTTTTGCGGCCTAAGTAAGTTATAATCCTTATTATTAGGGAAGTCCTGAAGATTACTGTTGCTTCCAAATGAACCTGGTATTTTGAAGAACTGTTGGAAGATGTAGGAATAAAATGATCTGATCACTGTAACTATTTCAGCAAAATAAGTTACTTTCAAAGTTTCGCTTGCTTACATGTTGTAGAATCCCAAGAAACTGATACCTCTGTAGGTCTTGTAGAAGAACACAACTCTTTCTTCTTAATAACTTTCAAGAATGGTTGAATTTTATCTTTTTTTTTTTTTTTTTTGCTTGAGTATACATACTTAGTAACTTTCTATTTTTGAGCATACATTGAGTTCATGTATGAAATAAAATATATTCATAGGTGGATGTTTACTGATGGATTAACTACTTATCACTTCTTTGTGCTGTTGATCAGTCATTCTCAAATTCAGCATAGGCAGAACAAGAAACAACTGCTATGCAAAATCTGAAAACTTAAGAACCAGAACATCACAGCCACTGCATTTCTGAAAACTGTCACTAGGTTTCCTGATATTTTGGATCTGAGAAAGTGATACTTCCCTAAGCTCTTCCTCTCTTCCTGTTGATCTTGACGATGATACCCTGGTATAACAGGAGCTTGACTCTTCTCTTCCTTTTATGGTGAGAAGTGGGCAGGTTCTATTATTCAAGCAATTAGAGGCACATAGGAGGGAATTAGTGGCTAATGTCACAGCTGAAGTAGCCTAAAAGTCTGTGCAGTCTCAAGGAACTGTGGTTTGTTGTCAAGGGTTTTGTCACAGAGCTGTAAGGTTCACTCCTGGTTTTCCCTGTTCAACCTGCAGCACCCTCCTACATGACGATGGTGGTGGAGGCAGTCTCTATCTGAGTCAGAATATGCTGCAGGTTACTGCTTTTAGCATTTACAGCAGCCTGGCAGAGGGCCTGTTATACCCTTGGTATCTCGTTAGTGTATGGTCCGTTTTCCTCCCAGCCCCCTTCAGTGGCATATGTGAATAAAGAAATGCTTCAGCATTTCAAACAAGGGAGTTAAATGAATCTAATAAAAATCAATTTTAGAATTCATGTTAAAATGAACACATGCACACACACCCCACCAGATTTCCACAGTTTTTATGATCCCATTTTGAAATACTCTATGTATTTATTTAGGTAATGTGAAATATTAAATTCAACTCTTAAATGGCATTGTATCTTGCTCTGCAGCTATTCTGAAGGGCACTCGGGATGAATTAAACAAGAAAGCACTTCAGACTTTGGAGAGGTGAGTAGGAATCTTACAGATACTTGCATTGTGTATTTCTTTGGATGAATTCAGAATAATTGTTGTATTTGCTGTTTGGGTTTTTTTTCCTCTGCATAAGACTTCCTTGCCTGCAAGTTTAAAAACAGTTCAACAGGTTTCAACAATAGTCTGTCAAAACCATTCTTGTAATGGTTAAACGCAGTGATTATTCAACTGAATATCCAAGATAAGAGTACCTGTTCTGCCACTAAACAGAAATAAGCTTAGGCCCAAATTAGTTGCAGTAAGATCTACATGCTGGGAGATGCAGCTTCCTCACATAATGCCAGCTGGCAAACATGGAAAGCTAATTTTGTCTTAATTCTTGTGTGAAGCACTCTTAAACTCCTGCTTCCCTCATGGTGGGAAAGTACCTTCACCGTCAGGATGTAGGCAGCTATGGGGTGACCTGGCACCAGTGCACTTACCAGGGAGGGGATAATTGCTGTCCTAATGAGTGTTTAACATCCTTGTGAATGTTTACATGAGCAGTTCTGTGAGAAGGAGCTACAGAGCTGGCGTAGGAAACATCATCACTCACCTGTTCTGCATCACTGTGTTTTGTGGGGGTGACTGATCCAATGACTCTGCCCTGAAGGTACCTGTGAATGAAGCTCTCTTGCTGCCACAGTTACCTCAAGTAAAACTGCTTGGGTTCAATCCCTTTTTTGTCAGCTCTGTAAGGTAGAGAGATGACTTCTGACCCTGTTATGACTAAGTTACATCACTCATAATACGCGGGATGATGTTTGGGTAGTTATTTTAAGTGTAGATGCCTACAGACATTGGATGGCAACTAAAAGGAAGCTTATATGATCTAAGTCTTAGGCTGTATCTAATTCTGGGTTCGTTGTGGTCATAAATACATCACAAAAGTGTAGAAAATTTGAAATCTTTGGTATCTCAGAGTACGGATTTAGCAGGTTGAATGACGTTTATGGATCTTAGCTGTTTTTTCTGATGCTGAACAGGGAGTCCAGCATGTTTATCTTGCCCTGGTTTTGCAGTGACTGCAAGAGCTGAAACCACAGATGCAATTCTCAATATTTACCCTATGGAGATCTGAGATAAAAATTGTAAAAGCCATTTATTCATTCACTATTTAGGTCAGGATTATGCTTCTAAGTCACACTAGTTCCTGCACTCCATTGTAATACTTTCACTACTGACTAATTTTTGTGTAATTGTGATGCTGCAGAGCTTTTAAGCTGCATTTATTTTTATCCTTTGACCTTTTCCATTGGCTGTGACTTGTTTTCATGGTATCTTAACTCTAGCTAGGAACCAGACAAGCTTCTAGCCAAGCGTTAGTTACTCAAACCTCAGCCAATAGGGGTGTGATGGTGAGCTGATTACTAATGTTCTTCTAAATGCCTGAGTTATGGTTTCTTTCTTTTTTTAAGCTTCCTTGTTTTTCCACCTGTTTTTGAAGTACATGTAGGATCTCTCAGACCACGGTTTGGCCTGTAGCCATCTTTGTAAGGGGCCTTTTCAGCTGGAAGATTGTATCAAATATTTTTCTAATTCCTTCTGAGGAAATTGAGCAGTAAAGTATCAGTCCTTTGTTTCTTTTTAAAAGCACTATTAATCTCTTCTGCCATGCTCTTGTGAACTTTTCCCTGGTATTTATTGCCGGAGGGGCTACTGGGAGTTGCTTTCTAAATAGGTGGCTCACCCTGCTCCAGTAGCACGGGGCAAAGCTGGTTTCTATCTTCTGGAGTCTTGTTGTTTGGTTGGATTTTTTGAGGGAGTTGTTTTTTGTTTGTTTTGTTTGGGGATTTTGTGTTTTTTGAAGTGGGAGGAGAAATTAGTGACTTTCCTGCACTAATTGCATTTTGATGTCTTTGGCATTGCTTCAGAATCCTCGAGTGCTACCTTGACTTGCAAAGTTACAGGACACATTCACTCCATACTAAATTAATTTGTTCCAGAGTCATTAGTTATAAAAGTCAACTCCAACAGCTTCTTGCTCACAAGCCAAGATGGCATTTGAAAAGTGGCTGCCCTGAAAGTGGTGTGTAGTTTGTTTCCTGAAGTAATTTTCTTATTCTTATTTGCTTATTTGTTTTATTATTACCAAATTAATAGTTTTGTCAGGGTTTTTAACCACCAGTGTTGTCAGCCTGTCATTTCTCTCTCATAAGAACATTAATTGTGCTTACTTTGGGCAGGGCAATGCAGGTGCAGGCTTCCCTGGTGTCCTGGAATACAGCCCAGAAAGAGGTCAGGAATGTCAGCTGGCCGCGAGAGACCTTCCTCTTCCCTGTTTCTCCCATGTGAAATTACTTCCCTGTAACACAGAGCTATGAGTGAGCTCTGTGAGTCAGAGAGGATATAATCCACTAGTTTTTGGACTGGGCTGCCAGTGTGGTGTGAGCCAGTGCCCCACATTGCTTCTAGGTTCCCCAAAACACTTTCCTTTCATTGCCTTGGTTAGTGGCTTCTCCACAGGCTAGCAAACTCAAGACTGCAGTTCCATGCTCAGCATAGTCTCCGAGGGGATAGTTCTGCCCAGGTTGCCCATCGCTGCCTTGCACTGTTAAGGGCCTCCAGATGTGGTTCTGGAGACCCTGCAGCCTTCACTAGCCAAGGGATCACTGCAGTGCACGCTGCCTATTGTGGACTAGAAGATAATAATACCTCAGAATCCAAGCTTGAGAAGTAAGGGCCTTGGTTTTGGTCCAGGCACAGCTCCTGTCATCAAATCATTCCTCCCTCAGTATCTTCCTTTTCCAAATTAGGAGTCCACTGTCAAGGATTAAACTAGAAGCTGCAGGGTGGAGAATGTTTTGTGTATTTGAGCACCAGCTTCTGTTACAGGCTCCTGATCTTTAGTCCTCTATTCTGTAGTTCCTCTACGTGCTCACAGTCACAATAGTGACTACTTCTCCCATGCTAATCTAACCCTCTTGTATTGTTGGAAAGTGGCAGTGTAGGAACAAGTTGAACATCTAATGTGCATCACCTATATTACTTAAAATAATGCTCTGATGTGTTTGTTATGAGCTCAGAGCTACTTTTTTCCATAGTAGTTATCCAAGTTTCAAAATATTAAGTGGCATTTAATCAAGGAGCATGTAAGTTGTATAACATCCTGGCAGTTGAAGTATGTTCATAGGAACATACTTGTTCCTGGGACTCTGGCTTAGCCAGGACAACACTGTTCTGCTTTTTGTCTAGTTTCAGTGTGCTCCTCTGTTACTGGACTAGTTTCTGTGGGGGAAGCCTTTGTTTTGTCCTTGTGTGTAGCTCATGGTGAAGAAATTCTGCAAATTGCAATCTAACAGCCGCTTTTCTTTTTGTGTTGTGTGGTCATCCTTAAAGAGCACGGGACTTGGCCCCAGAAGATCACCAAATCATCCTCTACCTATCACTGCAGCTGGCTCTTGTCAGACAGGTATGTGCAATAATTGGAAATCACTTAGTTGTGAGAGGGTAGAAGGAGAGTACATTGGAAGGACAGTTGAACAAGACCCAGGCTTGCTAAACAGGGTCCGTTCCTTCCTACACTGGAATCAATCAAGCAAGCTGAATATGCTTATGTAAAATATCTTTTAATTCATATCTTTAAAGTAGTAATTCTATAGCACATAGAATGACCTTCCCTAGGACATGTGTTCAGCTCTAACTCCTGAGCAGTCTTGGAGCAACTTTGTCTGTGTGGGTTGAGTGAGGTGTGTTTATTCCTGTTCCCTGGGTATCATGCTGTGTCCTGTTGCAGGCCGCTCCAAAGGCTCTCTCGTTACTGCCCGATTCTGTATCATGCCAGATCGCACACTCCCTGCACTGGGATTGCTTTATTCCATACTTGGGCACGTTTGACGTTAGGCTTTGACAAGCGTTGGAGCTCTGCAGTGAGTGGGATTAGTTGGCATTTGAATGCTGCTGCAGGTGTTAACTCATAAAAATTAAACTGATAAAATACTTTGCACTGCCTTTCAGGAAAAAAAAACACAACCATTTGGGCTGTGCTTTATTTTTCTGCCCCTTCTTAAAATTGGGATATGTTTTATTTCTCTGTCCCTTCTGTTTAAAAGCCAAAGTCTTTATTGGAGCAGCCTCTATTTTTTAAATGCCTCTCTAGGTAGATTTGAAATTTCTTCACCGTAGTTTCCTTCTTTGGCAGGCTTTCTGCTTGCTGCAGTTTTCTCTCCTTAGTCTGTACTGCAGAGTTGAACAGTTGGATCCTTACTTTCCTGAGCTAATTAGGGGAGCTGTGTGTTCATTAGGTTAAACTAATAGTTCCAAGAGAGCACCTTCTTGATAATGTCACTTTTGTAACCCTTTCATAATGAGAGCAGTGTGTTGTGAGAAAGCATGCAGTAAGAAACGATAATTAAAATGGCTTATTTAACTTTCTCATCTGCCTACTGGCTGCTTTATGATGCAGTTTGCTTAGGGTCTTTCATTAAAAAATATTCAGCTACCCTTTTTCTCCCGCAGCTTTTGTCTCTTAGGGAAGATCTGATGTCTGTTCTGCTGATTCTTCTGCTTCTTGCCATGAGTAAAAGCATTACAGATTTTCAGCTGCTATCCTGAAAAATAAAATCAAGATTTTTGTGGTCCTTGGTTCTTTGTTGTTTTCACAGTTACTGATCCACTGCCTTTTAAGTTGTTACCTTTTGTTTTTCTCTGGTTGTAGCCTGTCTTCGCAATGTTGTTTCATCTGTCTTATTTCTTCATTTCCCTTCCTGCTGTTCTTACCATTAAGTCTCTTGTCCTCATGTTCACTTTTCTCTTTTGTCTGCTTCACCTGTGTATTTTCATCCTTGATGTTCTGCCAGTTGCCTCTGTTACCATAGCTGTATGATCTAAGTGTATTATGTAGTGTCAGCCTGACCCCTGCAATACTGCTCCTGCTCTTCTCCCATCAAGTGAGCTATAAATCTTTAACACATGCTTGGAGAGAGAGGAGATACCTGAGACATCCTTATTTTTAGACTGCTGTAAAATATCCTGCTCTTCTTTTGCCAGTTTACTTAATGATAAACATTTGGTAATGCATTTTTAATATCCTTAATTATTTAAAGTATCTAATATATTCTCTTTCTGATTAACTGAAAGATAAATGATACCTTTTCTGATAGATTGCATTAACTATTGAACATCACAGGGCTTTCATTAAGCAATGCTACAGTACCAACAAATCAGGCCATTTCTACATGGAAGGTTATAGCATAATACCTGAATGTTTTTCTCAACGAATAGACCTTTTTGTTTCTGTAGTCGGAATCAATAAAGGAGGTAACCTTACCCAGCACCAAAAAATCTAGGTATCAGCTTGCATTGATAAGAGAGTGTTTTCATGGAACAAAGCAAGGGAAGCAGCTGACCAGTAGAGTGCCAAGCAAAGCTGGAGCAATTCATCTTCCTTGGAAGGCTGTAAAATATTTCCAGTAGTACTTGTCTCTGTCACCGCTGGGCAAGGGAAAGGGGAAATGGAAAAACATAAGCTTCCCTCTGGCATACGATGAGGATGTGACAAGAGGAGGAATGCTTATAAAAGATTCCTGCCGAGTTGGCAGTTGAAACCACCAGCAACCAAAATGAAAGATGATGATGATGATGTGCTTTGTGCTTATGTGTGTGTGTGTGTGTGTGTTTGTGTTTTAAAGACCACTGGAGTCACTGGGAAGACTCCAGTGACCCCTGGAGGGTCTAGGTCAGCCACACAGGTGCATTTTTCAGTAAAATGCAAAGTAAATACCCTCTTCTGTAAGGGAGGACTCAGTCTGATTTTCCCCCAGAGTTGAAGTGCCATGAGGCCAAGGTCAGTGTCTGCTGCAGTGGATATCTCCACCTGCAGTGCCTGGCTGGCAGCTGGCCGAGCCGATCGACAAATGAGACTTGTAACTCCCAACTCCCGGCGGCTGGTTCGGCTGCTTCTCCTGTTTCTGTGGTAACAGCATTTAGATCAGCAAAAATGAGGTAGAATGAACATTTTAAAGCTCACTGATTTTAATGTCTTGTCTTGGTTTTTAGCAGGCCAGTTTCTATGGAAATGACTCCAGAGAGTCATCAGCGTTCTTGTTAATTTTAAGTGTTGATTCCCTTTTCGGTTTGGGGGTGGTGGTGTTTTTGACCTTGAATACCATGTAAATCAGTGTTGAATACATAAAAACAACATATGTAGGCTTCATACCATTTTAATACTTGATCTTATTTGCCCTTTCTTTGCATGAAAATAGGGAAAGACAGGAAGGGGTCAGCAGCTGAGAACTGGAAGTCTCACCAATTTCATGTGGACTTCCAACAGACCTCAAGTTTCAAGTGGCAATATCCAGAAAACACCTACTTCTTTCCAGTGTGTCTGGATCTAAAACTAAGATAAACATCAGTTAAGAGACCAGAGAAAATATTTCAGTTATTTTCTACAGTCTTTGTTTTGGTTTCAAGAAGGAGAGACTGCTGCTTTCTCCCCAGGAGGGGAGCTCTGTTTTAGTAGGTATCAAGTGATGCTTCTTTCAGTGACTGCTTGGATGTGGGTAGTTCTGGTCTCTGTCTTTCTCCTAGACCAGCTAGTGCCTCTTTGCTGAACAGCAGCATGCTGCTTTTCTGCCTACATCCTAGCTTAGGCTTTTCTGGTGATCAGAAATGGCTTGTAGTAAGAATTAAGTAATAACATGCAGATGTGTCTACTCCTGTTTTCCTGAAGTTCTGGTGGACTGTAGCAAGACTGTTCTCAATGGAAGCTCTTGCCAGTTGATAAAGCTGTCTCCTTTCTGTAATCCCCATGCTATAAAAAGAGATGGAGTGGGTTGTTTTAATGGTTAATTAAGTGTAACTGTCAACTGATGTGAAATTACAAGGCCTGAAAACTCCTCTTTACAAGTTCCTGTTTCATTTACCATTTCAAATATGCAAGCACATTCTACTGTTGGGAATTATTTTTAACACTCATACTGTTTTCCTTTTTATACCTATAATTGTAACATCCCAACAGTGTTTTTAAGAAAACATGTATCATTATTGAAATAAATCCTTTTCTCTGAGAGGCAGCCTAAACAATCCATGTTGTGGCATTATTTTTGGTAGTGCTGCAAGATGCTATTTAGGGCCTACTGCAGCATCTTTGCTTCCTGATCAATGTGATGTGAATTCACCTGTGTGCCTTGCAAAATGTGTGGTAGATTTATTAACAGAAAGATACATCAGGGAAGTGTAGCATCTTCTAATTGCAAGCCCCACTTGGACTTGGAGTCCAGCTGAAATAAGATTACTTTAAAGCTCAGCACTTGTAGGGAATTTTAAACTGGCAGCCTATCTCTGATAAAGCCCTGAAGTTTCAGGGTGCCATCTGGGCTGCCAGCTTCCAGCTTTTTTGTATTATACAGTTACTTAAATAAAAATACATCTTTCAAAAGAAGTTCTCTTTGCTGCCAAATATCTTGCTTTTGTTCATCTAGAAATTTAGTTTGTATTTCATTACTTCTGGTCTGTTGCAGGTTGTTTCATATAGTGCTTCATATAAAGGCATAGAGATCATAGAATTTAAAGTGGTTTTTTTTTCTTATCTGTGTTTTGTCCAGCGCTTCTAATTATGCAGCAGAACTTTGTAGGCTACTAATGGTCTTACAGCTCTAAGGAATCTTTTTGGACTCAAGTTTAACAATTAGGTGCCAGGGAAGCATAATTAAATTTCAAAACCAGCCGTTGCCTGTGACTCTGATGGTACTAGAGGGAAACACTGAAATGAGATGTAACCATTGCAGGCCCTATGCCACAGAACAGGGGGAAATTATTTTAGATTATGTCTATTTCAGCAGTATATGACTACCTGCCCAGCAGGTGCAGGTTTGTAGGAGAGACCACAACTGACTTTTGTGCAGCTTTATTTCACATATGTTGCAACACAGGGAGCTTCTTTGATGGCAGGCCTCTGTGAGGGGTATGGACTTGCAGTTGTGTGACTGTAAGTCCCTTGCAACACACAGAGCAAAGTCTGTGACTCAGTTTGCACGTTCACAGGCAGGTAAGGTCAAGCACGCTTACAGTTTTGAAACCCTTCACTAAAGACACTAATTGCTGTCTGATTCATACTAGCAAGTTACGATCACCTTCCCAAGTCTTGGAATCACAGAATAGTTGAGTTTGGAGAGGACCTCTAGAGATCACCCAGTTCAATTGCTGCCTGAAACAGGGTCAGCTGGAACAGGCTGCTCAAAGTTCCCTCCAGTTGTCTGGTTTACATGTTTTCTTCTAATGAACTTACTTTTCCCCAAACTTATATTTTCTTTATGACTACTTGTGCAGATCTGAGACAGAGGAATAGAAAAAAATAGGAGGTGTTTCTAGTCCTGAGCACAAAAAGTCTTGATAGCAGCTTTGTTTTAGCAAGTCAATTTATGTATCTCTGGTATATCTACTGAAGAACTTTGTGGACAGCAGATCTGGGCCCACAATAGTCTCATGCTTGTTGTTCTGGTTTCAAGTTGTCTTGTCATTGCTAGTATTTTTACACTGTATAAACATGTGTTCTAGTGAGCTGCTGGGGGGACATTGGTGATTTAAGCCAATGCTTTTACCTATGCAGTAAGCTCTAATAACACGTGGTTGAAGTAGCTCCACTGACAAGCAGTAATTCATTAAAGCTGAGCACTTAGTCATGTATCCCAACCTGAATCCAAGCCAGGACATTCAGCAGTTTTGACATTGTGGGCCAGATGCCAGTTTGGGGTTATGTCTGGAGCAGTCATACTGATCTCCAGGCTTGCATGGAGTCACCAGTAATAGAGTAGTTAAGTACGATGGCTCGCGTATGCACAGCAAGAGTGAAATGTCACTTGGACATCGGGATGAAGCTGTCCCATGAATAGAATATATATACCATGCTCCTAGAAGCATACCTGGGATCTAAATAATCAGCAACTTCTGTTGTAGCTGCAGGCAGTGTAATTGTTGCTTTTGTTAGTTGTGTGCTACTTGTTTTTGTGAGAGATCTGTGGAGGAGGTGGGAATTTGACACTGATGGTATGCCAGGGTAGAAGAATGTCTGCAAAACTTTGCTGGGTGGAAAGTTCTCATAGTAGGGAAGAAGGAACTACATTCTCCATCCATTAAGAGAAGCAGTGGGAAAGCATACATGAGGAAAAGAAATTTATACACTTTCATCTTTTGTTTTCTGCAGATTTCCAGAGCCAAACACAGATCAGGAATAATTTATGTAATGATAATTCTGACACTAGAGAATCTTAAAGAAAATCCTCTGCATAAAACTTAGTGGTAAACAAACAGCAGAGAATCTGCTAAGAAGTTTCTTTTTGAACAGATAGCCTAAAGTAGAGTACTGGATCACAAAGAGCATGTGATATACTTGCATTCATTATAGATGTTTTCTGCCAAATGAGACTTGGTTCTAATGACATGCTGCTGCTGTGAGTGTCAGGACTGCTCTTTACATCACTGCTTGCAAAGATATTTCTTCTTCTGACAACATTTTAAATCTCAACTCTTTTACCCTTGAACATTCAAACTCAATTTTCATGTTCTTGATCCAAATCATGAAAGACTTTGTACAGCTATTACAAGAGACAAAATACAGCAGAGATGTGTAATGCTCTCCCCCAAGTGAAGAGCCAGCCACCCATCCTTGAAAATGGAGCTGAGAATTGGGCCTCTGTAGTGCATCTGTTTACAGCATAGAATCACCTAGCCAAAGTAAGAGGGGGTTGATTGGATCAGGTCTGCTGCTCTTGTTTATAAGCAGTGATTTAGTCATGCTGCAGACTCCTTTTTCTAGAATGTTTGTTTTTCTTCAAGCAGTGCAGTCTGTTAATTTTGGCAAACTGTTTAGATAATAGAAGGTGCCTAAGTAGAATTTCTTCATAATTTCTAATGACTCTATTTGTTCCTATCTTTGAGGTATAATGTAAGACTGAAGGAGTACTGAGTTTTTTTATTTCTGTGCCATCTCCTTCTAGATTTCAGATGCTATAGACCATCTTCAAGAAGCCCTGCAACTGTGCAAAGATGACATGAATTCACTTCATCTACTGGCCCTCCTCTTTTCAGCTCAGAAGCACTATCAGCATGCACTGGATGTTGTCAACATGGCTGTTGCTGAATACCCAGAAAGCTTTAGGTAAGAGTTACTGCCTCATAAGATACATCCAATCAGGAATGATCTGCTCAGTAGCTCTGTTGTTCTCAGTTATGCACAAGGAGCCTATTAAGTCAAGTGTGCTGCAGGTGCACACTCTCCTCCTGGGTGTACTGTGAAGCTAAAACATGCTCAGGGTATTCTTTTGACTTTGTCTTCATTGTCTTTCTGTTTTTGAAACTAATCCTTGTGCTTGTTTGCTGTTCTGATATTTGTCTTTCGGTATTGTACTGATGATATTGTCTCCCATGCATCTATCTCCCTGTAGTTTTTATATTTCACTTTACACGTGGAGAAATTAATGTGAGACAACTATGATGATCTCTGTTTCACAAATAACTATATTTGGTAACTTCCTAGTTAAAAACAAACAGATTTTTCTTGTATTGACCAGTGCTTTGATGCTCATCTGTGGCACAATTTACTTCAATAGCACAGCTGAAGAAAAAGATCAGTTGAAAATCACAAGCTGTAATAATGTAGAGCTGAAAGGATGGTTTGCCTGCCTAAGAGCAGGTCTGAATCAGCACAGACTTCTCGGAGCCAAAGGCTTCCACTGTTCTATGTTTGACTCAGACCTTCATCCATCTGAGGGAGGTAAATTGAATTCCATGCAATTTACTGTCATGACCTTTCAAAACAACGAATTTGTCTGTTCTGTACAAAAATTAAAGCTTCTGTAATATTTTCTGGTGATTGCATACTAGCTGAGTTTCTTAGCCAAACTGCAGAAAATCCCGTTGTATTGCTGGAAGACCAACTTCCATTCAGAATTGCCTGTATTTAAATTGCATTTTAAACCCACGAACACTGTCTTTAGACAGCCTACATTCTCAATGGAGAGAGGGAACAGCCTCCACAAGCGTAGTCCAGTAGCTGAGTGGGATATTTTCTGAACCAGAGCAAAGGAAGGTCACAAGTAAGATCAAGGCTGTCTAAATATGAGCTTGAATACTTTAGGAACTTTTAGAACTATGGTACTATATCAGCGTATAATGCTTTCTATTGTAAGTTGTATGTTGCTATTTAAAATAGCTTTGCTGCTTTTGTTTTTGAGGTTAGTTATTTTGTGTACATGAGGAGCTAAGACTGTCAGTGCACATCTTTGAGAATGAAGTGAAAATTAGAAATGGAAAAGCTCTTAAAATGATGCCAACATCTCTTTTCAGAGTGTCAGCATAGGTGTAACTGAAGCAGGAAATAGCCCAGTGGGTGCTAAATTGTGTTTCAGCATTTGAAAGTATATAAAAGGTCACATTGTGCAGTCAAGGGTTAGATGTTCATTGAGGACTGCAGACACTTAAAGATTCATAAGACAGAGGTGGCTGAGGAAGAAGAGGTGGTATATGTCAGGAAAAGAGTATTTGCCATGTCCAGTTGACCAGCTAGTCCATCAAATCCTACATCTTTCGTACAGCAGTGATGATAATTAATGTTTCAGGGGAGGACAAAACATAGGAAACATGATATGCAAAGTACTTGGAGGAGTACTGTGTTGGTTGCCTTTGTGCTGTCTGGTAATCTGATTTCCCCAAAACTGAAAAGAATATTATCTCTTATGCTTCTATCAGTGCCAATCCTCATGTGCAGAGAGACCTTGCCAAGAAATAACAGAATAGACTGTTTTTGATAGAAACAGTTAATATTGGTAGTGAAGCCTCAGGTCCATGCTTACTCCTAAACACAGACTAGCCAAAGTGTGTGCCCTTGGAAGAGCCCCTCTTTGCTCCTTTTGTGCACAGTGGTGTGTGACGCAGTTGACAGTGAGACTCATTCACAGATACACACGGGTGCAGGAATAGGGGCTGGCTTCTTGCCTCTGCTACAGTGACTAGCATCTCTCTGTATGGGTCTTTCTCTAAAGCAGCCAGCAAATAACTCATGGGCGAGGAAACAGAGAAAGAATATAGATTTGCAAGGCAGAAAAAAAATTTAAAAAAAAGAAAAAAGTGTTTCTGAAAAAAAGAAGGGGAATCCAATAAGGAAGGGAAAAGCAAGAAGAGTAACAGCCTACATCTATAGTTTGTACCAAATTTGAAACCATTTCAGGCTTTCTAGTACAGTTAATGCTGGGAGGGCTTTACTGCTTTGTAAAATCTCTTTGAAGGGAGAAAGACCTGATGCTATTGTGTATCTCCAGTTGTTACTGCCTTGTAGAAAAAGGCTAATAAATTTTACTACTGTATGGAATGACTACAAGATGTTTCATGTAAATAGTGTAGGCAGGTTCAACTGCATGATTTAAAAGCTGTATTTAAAAGTGGTTGATTATTTTTCCCAATTCACATTTATATGAACCAGGCTACTGTGTAATGTGGTGCCTGGGGGCTCCCTTCCTAATGACAACTCTTTTTGGAAATAGAGTTTGATGGCATGTATCAAGAAAGGATGATGAAAGCTGCATTAAGGGACCTTAGGGCTCTGTGGATGGCAAAAACCCCAGAAACATTACCTAGATGTATATCCTAAATAAAAGAAAGCATACTATGTAAAAAATTAAGGGCTAACCGACCCAAACGACAGACATTTCATACTGTTTCATTGGTCTCTGTATGTAATTAAGATGTTTGTTTTTATATCAAATTCTTTTTGGGTTTGTATTAAATTCTTTCATTACAAATTTTACAGAAGAATTTGTTCAGGATAGTTGACATGGTTAGCTCGTGGCTGAAGCAGTTGGAAAAAATATACTGAATTGCTCAGCTAACACACAACATCCTTTGGCATGGACCTCATAATACTGGCCCAGATACGTCTGAAAGTGTCCCTTGTTCATGTGTTTAAACTTAAACATTTACTTCATATTTCAGAGGTTTATGTGGTGCATAGGGAGGAGGGATGCAAAACCTAGGCACTGAATACAGAGAGATGCAGTATTTTGGATTGAGCTGATGGAGAACTGAATATCCAAAAGGTACAAAATACATTTGGCAAGATCACTTCTTGAAAGGTGGCATATATAGTGACAAATCCAATACATTACAGTCAGTGAATGAATTTGAACACTTGAATGTACTGTCAAGCAGTGATAAAGGAAGACTGCATAAAGGAAGAATGAGAGCTAGCTGCACTGGACATACTGCAAGCTGGACTGAACTGGAAGAAATACATTGCCTTGCTATGATTATAAAAGATAGAAATAATAGCAACCTTTACATGGGCAGGTATCATCTGAAGAATTGCTGAGACCCATGGTGGGAGACTGCCCAGGATAAAACATAATGTTTTTACATCCTGTCAATGATAGTGTGCTTTTATAAGCAGTTAATGAATGCAGTGCCAACAGTTGGTTTTGGTATGTATTTCAAAGCCCTGTCTTAAGCCCATTTGGGTGAGAAGATAGCATGAGGTGTCTCCCCTCCAGGTCAATATTGCTAGTCATAAACCTTCCATAAGATGGATTCCTTCAATTTTTTTCCAGCTCAAAGGCCAGCCTTTTGGTCAGTGTTCTTCCTTAGTCTGGCAGTGATTACTTCCGCAGGCTTGTCTCAGGGAAGAAATAATATTAGTGAGCACCCCTCTTGCCCTCCAGGAGATCTTAAAATAACGCATTGTTTATTTAGAAAGAATTTCCCTTTTTAAAGCCTGTATGTACACCTCACAGTGTTCCAGGCAGAAGTCCCATGGGTCTGGCAGCCTGCAAAACCCACCAAAGCGCCTGTCTAACATGGTCCGTTATCTTCAGCTACTTCCTCCTTCTGGTTTTGCTTGTGTAAAAGTGACATTGCCTTCGTGGCTCATCCATTCTTCCAGAGACTGTTTTGTTCTGTGGTCATCTTTTAGCTCTAATTGGTTAGCTTCCAACACCGGAAAAAAATTAATGTCTGTCCGAAGCCTGAAGTTGGAAATAGGATATCAATTTCATGGATACTCCTATTGCTCCCAGACAGCTTATCAAAACTGTTCTGTTGTTCACCAGCTAGCATGCTGCTCCTGGATGGCTCCCCATTAAGACAGAACAATACAATCCTCTGGGATAACGTGCAGCATCTTCTAATTGCTGTCCAGTGTGAATGGTGAATGTTTTGTTAAATCACATCTTTATATCCATAGCAGTTCTGCATATTGCACAGGAGTCATAACTCTCTTAAATGGACAGCTGCTAATATTCCTTCTCTTTCTTAACTGTAAGTCACACTTTTGTTGCTTTCAGAGTCTCAAAACTAGTTATAAAGAGCAATAACAGAAAACTTTTGGTAAGCACTACTGTTCTGCACATAAAGACTCAAAAAAAAACAGGTGGGTTGGTGTTTTGGAGCAACATAGTTGTCAAATGCAGGTGCTTTTGTTCTGCAAAGATATTTACTATCAGAAAAGTAATTACTGTAAATGTAGTGCAGAAAAAGCTCAGAAGGCCAAGAAATATTAAATGTGTATCCTGGAGACTGTCCGTAAAAAAGGAAGTTAATTTCTCACGGGGAATTGTGTGTGTTGTCTTGGTGTTGGTATTGTTTTAGCAGAAATGTGTTTTTTTGCTATAGCCAGCCCTCAAAATACAAAGTCCACTTCTAGATTAGACGTGGTTTACTGACAGAAAATGTCCTTGACTTCATCACTTCTACATAAATTTCATTAAGGACATATGAAGTAATCGTCTGGCAAGATTTATTTGTCATAGTCTAGTGCAAACTTACTGTGGGGAGAGCTGTTCTGTGGTATATAAGCAATGTCATTTACCAGGTGCTTCCACTCACCTAAAAAAAAAAAAACCCTGATGTAAAGTCAGGATCTCAAAATGCATGATTAAACTGGCATTTCCAGTTTGAATTCTTTTTCCATTGCTTGTGAGGCTCTTTCTTGTATGTGGAAAATAAACAACTTGTGGTTTCTTGGAGCCATATCTTTATGGGCACTGGTAGAGTACTGCAGTGTTGGTGACAGCAGTAAAGTAGAACTGTCTTCTTGCCAATAATCTTCATGGTGAATAAAGAGTCAGTTGTCTCTCAGTTGATGGTTTGCACACCTTTGTGTTGTGGCTAGTCTCCACTATAATTCTTATATAAAGATGGTTGTACCTCCTATCCCTCCCACTTCACCCCCAGGTAATACACTTGCACATGCCATAGAATGATTTTATCACTTTTCCCACAGAAGTGGTGGTGGCCTCTCCTGGCTTTGGAGGTATGGCTTTAGAGAATCAGATCAGCCCGTTTATATGATTCAAGTTCATCATTAGGCAAAGAGGCAAGGAAGCCTGGTACGACTTGTGAGCAGACTTGGTGATAGAACAGCTTGTTAAAATTCTCAGAATATTGTTTTGTTTGAATTCCTCAAGGGTGTAAGATATGAGGGTCTAAAGCAGGGATAGGTTAATGTTTTGGCTGTAGCATTTGACCATGCTAGATAACTTTTATAAATAGGATATTCAAAACTTCTAAGCGTGGAGCTTTTGTAAGCTGACTTCTTGTAGTGGTGTGTCCATACTCTGGCTGCTGAGAGTGACCCAAAAATGTTCTTTTTTCTTTATTGACACCCCAGACAATAATACAAAGTAATAAAAAATAAAAGTATGTTCTTCAGCGATGTGGCAGTACTGTGCTACAAGAATATGAAATGTGCTAGGCATCTGTGATTCACTTAAGCAAGCGAGGTACAGAGTTAGAGAGGTTGGGCTGGGTTTTTTTACTGTAGTAACCACAAATATTTGCTTCTGTTGGTGTGTTATGATTCCTTGTTGTTTTAATAAAATTAATCTAAGAAAACCCTTGATGAAATGCTGCAATAATCAGAACTATACTCTGTGAATCTAGTAATGATATTGAGTATTTGTATGCCAAATATATAAAGGGAAAGCTTTAAGGTAATCTGCTAACACTTATTAAACATAACACAGATTCTTAAAGGTAAAAAAGTCCTTGAAAATAGAAATCTGAGAGTGTTTTTTTTTCTGGTTAGGATTTATTTCCCTGCTTTTAGCTCTTTATGTTTTTTCTTCGTTCTCCTCCCCCCTGCCCCCAATATGATGAAGAAACAAAATGAATTCTTGAGTTACAGTATCTAAGACTGGATTCCTATTTTGGCAGGTTCAAATTGACATATGCATGGTTTTCTAAGGGTCACAGTCTGATCTAAGACAATAATTCAGCAGATGAGCATGATAGCCCTCGATCTACCAGCTTAGTGCAGCGGGAAGGAATGTCCTCCTAGCTGGTTCATGTGTGTTTGTGCCAGGAATGGATTTGTGTTAGTGTACATATCAATCCGTCTTAAAATTAAGGGGTGGATTCAGTGGTACCTGGGAAGAATTCCATTCCCTCATAGTGCAGAGTTCAGGATATGATGAAAAGGAGTTAAATGGAGCTTAAATAGGAACCTACTGCAAACTTTCTTTGTTTCATATGAGAAAAAGGAACAGCTAAATGGTTTTCCAGCTTTAGCAACAATGGTTCATATCTTTCTTCTGGATGAAAAGACAATTTTATTTCATAATAACTCTTTTTTCCCCTACTGCCTGAGTAAATGTCTACTGCCTCCATACATTTAAGACCTTTATAGTGAGCAGCAGTGCTTCTAGATGTTTGTTTTGGTGTTGGAGAGGTAGCACTAGTTATGCAAATGCATAGGCTTCACTTCAGAAATTTAGGAATAAATTCCAAAATGCAGTTTTGAGTTACCAGCCACAGCTTCTTCAGAACTCTGTATATCTGCTATAACAATGAGTTGGTCCCCCAAACACTTACTTTTTCCCTGCTACATACCATTTTCTTTTGAACAGCTGCAGTGTGTTCTGCTTAATATTCAGAGGAATTGTTTAGGAGCCCTGACTATCTATGCTGAGTGCCAGAATATACTGAAAAATAGCATGTGTGTATTATCTGGGCAGCAGAGTCAAGTTATCAGTAGAAACTCTGTGAATGGGAGTTTAGCCATAGTACATGCGTGTAGAAGTTATCCAAGGTGAGGAGGGACTTAGTGATTGAGATCCCTGTGTTTCTACCAGGCAGTTTTGTGAAGTTCAGGGGTAGACCTGTGTCATGGAGATCAGGAGGAGGACCTAAGGATGCTTGCTGCCTGGAAATCAAAAAGAGAACCAAGGGAGAAAGGGGGTGTTTCTGTGGGAAGCCTAGCTCTAAATTTTCCCTTCCTGCTGTGGGAAAAAAATTTCCTTTCCCCACATATATACAACAGGTTCAATAGAGTGCCAGCTTTTATTAGCAGCTTCAGATATTGGCTCTGCCAGAAAACATGGTTAGAATCTTTGTGAACTGAAATCCTTTGAGGCGCTTTTATGTGGATAAAGGAAGGAAACAAATTGCCCTGCTTGTCTGTTATTTATCTCTTTACATCGAGTGGAGGTGAAGGCTGTGGAAGGTCTGCTGTCAGACATACAAATCCAATAATCTGAAATTGTTTCCTGAGTCTCTCAGAAGCTGATCACTAGAGAAGTAGGGGGAAATAGTTTCTGGATTTTCTGAGACCCTTAAAAAAACCTCAAAATCAAGAGTGATTAAGTGTCTCATTTTTTGGAGGGGGAATTGATTTTTGAGAATGAAGAGTATCAGCTTTATCAGGATACAGTGAGAATTACAGTTGATAATCATTTATGGAAAACACAGATCCAGAAATATGGAGTGGCACCGATGTTCAGACTTGAGTAACTTCTGCTCTAAGGTCCTAGGAATGTTTATTTATCTAATGAGAAGAGCACAAAATGTTTTGATTTGTGTTATTTTCTTCAAAAAGAAGAGGGAGAGGAATTGATTCAAATGTTTTGAAGAACTCACCAGGGAACAGAAGCCAAGTGTGGTAATTTTTCAACCACAAATGTGGTTTTCACTTTCTGAAAACAGGAAAAGTCTTTGCTCTTCACTTTCTTAGAAATACTAGTAATAATTGTGTCTTAGATGGTAACTCAGCTTCTGTTGCCATTGTCATTAATGTCTGCAGAACCAGATATGTCATCAGGCACAGTCATACTATTTGGTATTACTCGGTATTCATGTTACTTAATATTTTAGTATCACTAAAGGAAAGATAATGAGAAATGGAGATGTTATCATGGAGAGAGAGACGGTAACATTGAAGTTCTGTTACCAACGTGTCTTTGAAAATATCCTGACATATTTCTTAATATGCTAACATTTTTACAACACAAAACAGATATGAATCATTTTACTCTCATTTATTCAATTTTACCTTGAATTGAAGCTTTCTGTAACGTATATACCTCAGCAGTAAGTTTGTCATAAAGGCTGTATTTTAGGAGGAAGGGGGAACATGAGGATGGAGAATTAAGTGGTCTGTTCGAGTTCTGCAGTCATGAGCAGAGTATATCCTACATATACCAACAGAAAATGCAGCCCAGACTGATGTAAGCATGACACAGAATTGTGTTTCTGGGTGCTGTGGCTGGACATGTGAACTGCTGGAAATAAAGGCAGTGACCTCTATTCCATATGTCTCTACCAGCTGGAAAAGTGGCAGAAGGCTGATGACCAGCAACTCAAATGAAGTTCATTACAATAAGCAGTTGAACTGAAATTCATAGTGAAGAGACTCCTGGACAAATTTTTGGTATTATTTTTTTTTATTTTATCTTTTTCCTTGAATCTGGCCTTGAATGACTTGAGATTATTCTGTAGTTATTCTTGTATTTTCTCAGGACAGGGTCAGTGTGTTTCTCTTGTTGGTAGGCTGTGAGTACAGTGGGGTCTGAACCCAGCTAAGAGTATACATGTCACTGCAGTCTGCGTAGTAAAGAGGAGAGATGGCCAGTTGGCAAGGGAGCCACAAGGAGCTGTGTTACTGGATGAAAGTGGAAGCCCTGCCTCCCACCCAGTGAGTTTCATCAACCAGTCATTTTGTATGATTCTTCAAAATGCAGGCACTTGTGTTGGGAGGAAAAGGGAAAAACCTTTGCTTGGCTTTCAGTAATGTTTAAGTGTGCAATATAGCAAAGTAGGAATGACATAACTCAATATGAAACAAAAGAATACAATATAGGTGTGTGGATAATTTTTAGACTCTTCTCCAGCCCTGCCCCGACCACTGCAACAGAAGTGCTTTGAGAGGCCAACATGAGCCAGCATGATGTGGCCTTGCAAAATGGCACTTGAGGAGAAGGATGTGCAGTATCTCCCACCCCCAGGTGCACGTACCTGCAGCTGTGGCCCCACTACGAGGAGTGGTGCTCCCTGCCACATAAGAATGCACAATTGTTAGATGTTGGCTGCTAGACCATCCTCACCAGTAGTGAGAAACAGCTGGTGCACACAAGGGAGCACCAGTTGCAAATGATTGTGTCCATCCTGCCAGGGCTGCTCCACACAGAGACATGACAGGGCTGTCTTCATCCCAGCTCCTTGGGCTGCTACTAACAGAGTCTCCATAGGGATGTGGATCTGTATGGGCGAAGTGCCCAGCTGTTTGTGCTTGCACCCCTGAGCCTTGGGGGACCCAGGGGCTGCCTTGAACCACGCAGCAGCAATTCAGCTGGGCATTGGTGAGCTCCAGTGTATTCACATGCAGCAACTGCCAGCAAGGCAGGCAAAGCATCTGTGGTAACTAGCACTACTTAGCAGACAAGGAAGACAAGGACTCTGAGAGTAAAACGGTCAGAGATTTTCCTGGCCTGCACAGAGCAGCCTCCAAGGTTTACATGTCCCGTGTACTGTGTTCAAGCAAAGCTACCAGTAATGTGCACCTCGGGAAGGCACAGGTAGGTGGCATGGAACCAGTGTTCATTTGGGGTAGTTCATGTTGCTGCAATCCAGCTGTACTGATCTCACCCCAGGAGAATTTTTTAATCTACATGGGATTGCTTTAATCTGTGCTCTTGCTACATCTTGAGGAGGAATGACTCCTGAGAGGGAGAGCACAGAAACTTCCTCTGCCTTTGAGCCACCACTATAGTGCTGTTTTGTGGAAGGGTTTGTTCAGAGCTGTGCATAGTACATTGGGAGTTTATTGTTTGGAAGGGTTTATGGTTTGTTTGGGTTTTTTTGCTTCCAGAGTTCTTGTGTGAATTAATGCTTTTTGGTATACAATTACATTTAGAAGTCAGGATACATATACTAAATTATCTTTCAATAGAAAATGTTCTTCTGAAACTAAACTGGATGGTGTATTTTCTTGTTTACTGCTCTCCTGTTAAAGCAGATGGAAATGTTTGGAGTCTCCTTTGTTGCCAGGGGTATAAACTGTCTTCTGTCTTAATCAAAAGGCTGCACATTGTCAGTCTGGAAATACCAACTGGAAAAAGATTTTTGTTCTTCAAGTCCACTATTAAAAAAAAAAAAAAAAGCAATATATATGCATTCTTTGGAGCTTTCACACCAGATGATTTTCAAATATAATAGGGATTGAAGCCTGCTCTACCAACAACTCTGGGATTATGTTGCTTCTTTCTCAGTGGCAACCAGCAATTGCATCATTGGCCACCTGCAAATGTTCAGATTTGCATAGCAGGGGCATAGTCCTCCTTAATGATCTTGGTGGTCTTTTCCATCCTCTTTGATTCTATTATTCTATGAAAACGTCTGTGGGGAAGTGGAAGGGAGATCTAGCAGGATAATGGTGTTCAAGTGTGTGTCATGTGCACTATCTGTGGTTTTGCAGGGTAGGAAAACTTGCATTTGAAAGCCTGTTGTCTTTGGTGTTATTTCCCTTCTCTGCACAGCCCTAGACAGGCTTAGTTTTGCAGACATATTTTATCCTACATATGTGAGATTGCTTTTGAGCAAAGCCCCAGTACATTTCTTGCAATTTAAAAAAACACAAAGAACTTTGCAGAAGCAAAATGCACGTGAATCAAACCTTCCCTGTTTTAGAAGACTGGACTGATATATAGAGAAAGGAAGACAGCAAAGCAAGCTTGACTTAAGACTTAGTCTTTCAGTTAATATTTAGGGGGATGTAGAAACAAACATCTTAAACCTCTGCAATGTTAGTTGATTATTTAAACCCTATGACGATACTGTGAAAGACAACATCTAAATAATCTGCTGCAGGGGGATTTTACTCAGCAGCTGTGATAGCAACACTGGAAAGTGTGTAGAGAATGCTAGTACGGATTTTTTGATGTTCTAGATGTTCAGTGTAGTCTTAAAATGATAAAATAACTTCTTCAGGTGCCTCACTGTCTCCAAACATGTCTAGTCCTTGCAATGTTGTTTTCATCGGATGTTCAGTAGTTATTAACTTAGACTTCACTAATTTCTCCACTTCAATCTCCTGAAAACTTCTGATCCAAAAGCTGTATTTTAGTGCAATATGGCAGTATCTACTGATCTCATCTAATTGGCCTCTGCCCATGGCAGAGCCAGTGTCTCGTTTTGTACTGTATAGCAACATGCACCCTGAACCTGGGATTTCTGGGCATAAGCAATACTGTAGCTAAACAACAGTTTATTTTTGTTTTCTCTAACACAATCTAAGCAACAGTACAGTGTAAAGTTGCAGTGCCACAAAAAGCTAGAAGCAGCACTCACGAATTACGTATTCCAGCAGGTATTCATTATTTGCCTACATAGACTAGGACATTAGTCTGGGATTAGTTGCCTGACTTGCAAGAGGCAGGAATCATGGTTTTAGATGTCACTGTGAGCACTGTTATTACAGGGAAGAAGCAATAAAGCAATTCTCTTTCTGAACAGCACCTTAAGGAAATCATGTTTCTTATGCCTCAGGGTAGGGCAGATTTGCTCTTAAGCACTTATGAGGCAGTAATAAGCTATAAGGCTGGTTGCAAATAATGTCACATGGGCTGCTCAGTCATTAAGAGCAAAGCCCTGTAGAGGTTCTCACAAATGAATGAATAAATTCTAAATGCTTTCTCTGATGTGTGAACTCTGAAATTAACACCACTGATTTTTGCACACTAAGAATAGTACAGGGTGTCAGCACGAAGAGTGGAAGGGGAAGAGAAGATACCCTTCTGGGTTTCCATAGCATTCAAATTGCTTAAAGCTTAAACTATGTAGCATAAATGGCTACAGCTGCCATTTCAGAAGTTAACTAAATAGTGCTCTAGTAGACTGGTCATTGGCGTGACCCAAACCTTGAGCAATGCTTACAGCAAGAAAGCAAGTGTAGAAGCGGATGTATTTTCTGACCTCGGTATTTATTAATTGCTTATTGTCATTCATGAGCAGGTTCTGTGTGGGCTGTTGCCCTTTTAAGAAAAAGCTTAGTGTCTAGATTTCCGTCTGAAGAGAAGGAAAGCCATGCTCTTTTCTCCTACCCAAGTAGGGGAAAAAAACACAGCTGAGAATGGTGCAGATGACCTGAAGCAGACTGGCGCATTGTACTGGAGTATCAGCATCAGATGACTACCTTAAAAAGTGAGGTTCTGTCATCTCCCTGATTTCACTGGGGATCTCATAAGCTGCTTTTCCAAGATTATCCATAATAGCAGTTTGTCTGGTTGAAAATATCCCTCAGAAGAACAAGAAAAATAATTAAGTGAAACCAGAATATATTAAAGGCCAAGGAAGAGAGTGTATTTATTTTTTGTATTAGTGATGTTAAATTTCATCAAACTAAGCAGATAAAAATATAATGAAACAAAAAAATTGCAGTGCTGCAGGATACGTGTTTTCTACATGGTGCTCTTACTGACTACAAGCATTTTTTCCCATCAAATTCAATGGCCTGTCAGCAAATTTTATTAAGGTTGATTGCCAGTTTCTCTTGTACCTCACAGCCACTGCTAAGAGCGTAATTCTCTAGGGAGGAAGTCACTGCTCCCCTTGCTCATTGCTCTGTCCATCGAAATTCCTTCACAGTTGTAGTGTGTATTGTGAATGATGTGGATTATGTTTTCAGCACTTAAATAGTGCCATTAAACTGTTGCTCAAGAGCACGCCCTGCTCGATCTGAAAGCATTTTGAGTTTGCGCTTGGAATAGACTTTGCAAGTGGGACTGAGCACAGAGCTGGTACTTTTTGAAGCTTAAGGCTGCAGTTGTGTTGAGGTTTTATATAACAAATACTTTATGCCTTAGTCAGGGCCACTTGTAGTGACAGTAACTATAGTAACAAAACAAAGTTTCTAGCTAATGAAAGGAGTATTGCCAGTGAGCGGGACATCAGTCTCTGATCCAGCCCCTGAAATATGCTTATTTATCAGTTTTGTGAGCAGTGCTTTTTTAATAGCTACTACTATATTTTCAGAGCTATTTAGAAATTTTCATTTGTTTGCTTTTATGCTTTTTTTCTTTTTCCTGAAACCTGTGGAGGGACTTGCTCCTTTTGCCTTCAAATGGAAATGTTCTAATTATATTTCTGCTTTTTTTACTTGTTTTCCTAAAGAAATGGGGTTATGCAGTTGGGCTTTTTATACCTTGAGCACTATTGAAAATACTGGCTGATTTAAAAGAAGTTTTGACAGTGTGTTAGAAGTCCTGAAGATAAGTTTCTGCAAATTTTCTAAAAGCAGCCTGCTGAGTCAGGGCTGGAGGGGGCAGGCAGAGCTGAGCCATGTGGTGCTGGGGTTGGCAGCTGCCAGCAGGATAAGGGAGCACTTGCACAGTGGGTGCATCACACGGGGATAGGGCAGCAGCACTGCCATGAGGGTGGTGGCTCTGGGAGAAGGGGTGGCCGGGGGGAACAGAGACAGATTGCAGTGGGGGACAGGTGCAGAGGATGCAAATCTGTAGGAAGTTGCATACCAACCTGGGAAGGGACAGTTTGTGACATTTAAGTGAAGAGTACACAAACACACACTGTTTGTTTCTGTGTCTTACATGCTCGTTTGCATGGGTAGCAAGTGATAGCAGAATGAGTAAGGTAATGAGTGATGCTGCAAATCATAATCAGCACAGCCTAACAAAACCGGCGTGTGTGGGAAATGTGGTAAAAAGCTGGGGTCTCACCATGGCCCACAGGAATCCATGTTCTTTGAAAACGAAGGAATTGCACCTCTTAGGTTTTTGCAGAAATTCTAACTTCAGCGTACAGTCTGGTTAAATAACAGCAGAAGGAATTATTATTCTATTGAGAAAAAGGTCTTTTAAAACTTCAGTGGAGAGCTTTTGTGCTGCCAAACTGGTGTTTTATGAGGAGCAGGAAGGCATTTTTAAAGGAAGCATGACATTTGCTGAAGCAAGCTGAAAGCACAGGAATGGCCCCAAAACTGAGACTGCGTTTGGACAGTCTGTGTGAGCTTCCTTATCCTGGCTTCATTGTAAAAAAAGTGCTGTTTTTTTGAACTGATCCCTGACCTTCTCTTCTATTGTCTGTGAATAATTGTCTTTTCTAAAGTTGAGTGGCTTTCCGTTTAAGTGGCTTGTGAGACGCAAATTCACATTATGAGCCTCCAATAAAACTAAATGTGTTACTGCACTGTATTTCCTCTTTCAGGCAACAGCTTCTTGCTCCTACTAATTCTCTAGGCATTTGGTTGCAGAGTATTTGAAGCACCAGGCAAGGAAAGGGAGGCATGGAAAACGAAAGGGAAAAGAGAGCAAGAGAAAGCAAAAAATCCGTTCTTTTGAGTTGAAGGAAGGTAGAAAAATCCATCTGACTCTTTTATGTAGTTTTATGGGGCTGTTCCTGTAAATCAGAAGATTGAGTAATTCACCTCTTCTGCGTAGTGAGAGGCTGTTTTTCCACCAGCAGACAGGAAGCAAAAAGCTATTCTTTTGCAAAAGCATGTTTCCTAGATGGTTCATAACTGTAGTAAACCATTTTAGCTCCCAACTCCTTGCAGTGATATTCTTTTTGAATTTCGCAGCAACCCTGTGATGCGTCAAACATTTTGCAATCACTTTGTACATTGGTGAAATGCAGCTGTGACTGGGGAAGAGTAGAACAGCTCTTTAACAGGGACTAACAACAGTACGTACCAGATTAGGCTGTGAAGTTGGGAAGAACAATCTACCAGTTAAGTAGATGAGATAGTTGTAGAGAGGCAGAATGCAAAGAACAGAGCTGGAGTTTTACCGTATCATAAGAGCTAAAGACTGTGTGAAAAATGTGATTTAGGCTCCTTAATATCTTCAGTTAATTAAAATTTGGTTTTACATTTCATTTAAAATACGTTAGTGAGGCTAACAAGGTACAGGACAGGTATTAAAACGTTTGAATCTTAAGAGGACAAATGTAATCTTAAAAAACCCAAATAAAACCAATTTACTTCAAAGTGTTAAGAAAAGCTGACCATGTATAAATGAATTCACCTCTTTCATTTGATGATTAGAAAGATTTTTTTTTTTTTTACTTCCCCTAAATCAGCTACAGCACTAAATTCCATAATAGAACATTCTAAAATTAGTAGAACTGGCTGGGTGTTCTATCTTTGCTGCACAGTTCTGGTTAGGGTTATTAATGAAGAACTTAGCTTTTGCCTTTCTATCTGTTTTAATAAATTAATTATAGGATGAGTTAATGTAGGCAGGAAGTTTCAGGCTTCATTTTACTGTGTTGTTTTTCCAGGAACATTTAACTTTGTATTACAGAGCAGCTGTAAGAGTACAGCAGTTTCTACGTGGTGTCTCCTGCATAATTGCGTTCGTGATCTGTGGTCCACAAACTAATGCTTGGGGATGGGCCAGGTTCATCCCTTGGATTTTTCTATAACAAACTTCCCAAAGCTGTAGATCACAGTTCCCTAACAGGATGGTAGTGGAGTTCCACACAGATAGCAGTGGAACAGTTGACATAACTCCATTCCATGGATACAGGGGCCTAAGATGCTACTGTAATCAATGCTTTTAGGGTTGTCCCTGCCTTCTTCTGCCAGTCTGCCATGCTCATAAAAATGTAGTCAAAAGTGCTTTGGGGTCAGTGCTCCAGAATTTAAGAAAAATTGTCTGAGGACCCATGTGGAGAGACAATTTAGAGCAGTTACAGTATTTTTTCCACTCTTGTAATTTAGGTTTGCTTCCTGAGTAGCAATAATAAACCATGGAACGACTCATTTGACAAGGTAAGTTGCAGTTTAACTTTTATTTATGGCAGCAAAAGAAAAATTTGACAAGTGGATGTGTCCTGCCCATGGGAGAAGAGAGGAAGGGATGAGTCCAGTGCCCTGGCTGTCTTTTCCCTGTTACACAGGGAGTCTCACAGTTGTGTAGTTCAACCAAGGAGGGCCGATACTGCTCTGCAGATGCTGCCCGCAGTGAAACATGGTGCCTTCAGTTGGGATGAAGCAGTTTGCAGTGGTACAGAGCTGTACCAAGCCACACCAGGATACCCTGTCAGTGTGGCTAGCTGATTTAGCAAGAGGGAACACACAGCTTACATGGAGGTGAAATGTTTCGCTGGATTAATTCATTTCCCAAGATGGTCTTTGCTAGGTTAACTCCTATAGAACTGTATTACAGAGCAAACCAAGTAGATGATGTGTTCTGCTGCTTAGTGTCTCATGGTAGTTTTTATGGACTTGGGTGGGCATTTATGTGCTGTGGTGGTTGTGATGCCGTGGCTTTGCAACAGTAGTATTTTTGTACTTGAGGCTTCAGTTGTCTGTTGGTTGTATTGCTGAATATAAATACCAGAATTTGTATCCATTGGAAACAGCAAACTGCTCAGAAGAGATGACAGTCTGAAGTACATAGATCTGCAGGGTTTACTGAAGCAGACTTCAGCAGATATGAGTGAATAAAGCACATTACTTTTTTATTTAGTTTTCCATGGAGAAGTGAAACTGTTAGGGTAGCTGGAATCACATGAAAAAGTCTGCATTGAGGCTGACTGAATGACAGGTATTACATGAAAAATAAATTTGTACCTGGAGAGACCTGACAGATAGAGCTGCGATCTTGGCATAGAATGAGAGGAGAAAGGGATTGGAGAAAATTTAATGGAAAGGCCTGTATCTGTATCAAATCTGCCAAATGTAGCTACTGTAGAACCTCATTATAAATAAGGAACAAAGTGTAAGAAAAACACACTGGGCAAAAAAAAAATCAGTCATGCCGTATGCAATCACAAATCTGATCATTAGGAATCTGTCAGCTTCCAGCAGAGCCGATATTTCTCCAAATTAATTCCTTCTCTGTCTTATTTACGCTAAAACTGTACTGCAACTCACATGTCTCTGTTTTAACTAAAGTCTCTAGGGCTTCCTTGAAGAAGATGCCCAAGAAGTTTATTGACTGAATACTCTCTACAGGAATTGACCTCAAGGATGTAATTCGTGGTATTGTTCAGTCAGCATGTTGGATTTTATGTTGCCATTTCTGTTGGAGAGAATCATTCATGCAAGCTGATGCAGGATTACCTTAACCCCTGGGTAGGAAACACTACAGTTATCCTGAGTAAGGATATAGTTGTGCTGTCCTGGAATTGCACAAGTGAGATACTTGTACGTGCCTCCTGAGGCAGGGTAGCACTAAGCTGTCCCAGCTCTTTATGTCAGCCACTAACCTTCTCTTCTCTGTAGGTTCATTTCCTGGGTAGCCACACAGAGCAACTCATGGCTGAGTCAAAACCACAAGTTACGTGTGTGAAAGCTTTAATTCACTGCTGTAGCTTTGAGAAGCTCCCTCATTCAGTCAGCATCCCTACCCAACCTTCATACATTTGTCTTCAAGCACCCTTTTGTATGGCTGATGGACTTTATACTTTCATATGCTCTTGCTCTTCCTTTGCAGCAGTTCTAATTTTAGCCTAATTCTGGCCTGTGACTTGATAAACACCTGCAAAGTGCTCTCATTGCCATTCAGATTGGTATGTGTATATACTGAGGCTTTCATAGCCAGTCTCTCCATTTCTCTTCTGCTTGGAGTCATCTTGTGCTGAAGACTAATGAACAGGGTAATTATTTGAAAAAAGATTGCAGCTCTGAATCTTTTCCACTAAGGGTGAAGGAAGCTATTACTTCATCATATATTAAATGGCACATGGTAATTTTAAACACCTTCTGGATTTCTAATGAATTAAATCAAATCTGTTCAAGAGCAAAGAACACTGATTTTTATCTGTGTGTTTCAAGAGTTTTTAAGCCAGTTTCTTTATGACAGGATTTAGTTTATGCTGTGTATCCACAGTCAAGGAAAAAAAAAAATATCGACTCTCCCATGCATGTATCCTGGTGTTGGGAGTCCGTTTCAGAATGTCAGATTTCAGGTGTGTGCTGTGTGTTTGAACCCCACGTTTCCTCTGGATGTCATTCCCTGAGGGAATTAATTATGGTAGGATATATCACATACATAATGACAGGCTCTCTTAAGCTTTCCGGAGGCAAAACTACCAATCAGGTCAGCAGAGAGCCTGAGCACTTTCACTTGCCTTGGAGTACAGAGTTCTGCACAGTGGCTTTGGATATTCTTTCAGTAAGGCATTTGAGGAGAAGTGTAGACATGGTAATGCGAGTACATTGCCCTTGGTGTGGTGACAATGGAGAGGAACATTATACCTGTGTTTTGGACATACAGACCTAGAAAGGAAATAAAACTTAGATTTTGAGCTCTGAATTCCAGATGGCTTGTACCATGGCCTTTTAAGAAGGAAGAGTAAAGGCATACATAAATGCAAGGCGTGGTAAATGGTGAACTGAGCAGTACTCTTACGTTTTCAGGTTGATATCTGTTTCTCCCATTCAGATGCACTTCAAGGAAAAACTGGTACATGCTGCTAACTTATCAGAAGACAGAGATTATAAATATACTCGTCTGATATATCCTGGTGTGCTCTGATCTCTTACTCTGCAGACAGTTCTGTTCTGAAATCAAAGAATATGTGAAACAAGATAAACATGGAGATTTCATTGTGTTCTGTCAGCAGGAGGAGGTGTGAATGAGTTCAGTCCGGCCTCCTTCTGTCCCTCTTCTTGGCTGAGATGTAGAGGTGCAGGGTATGACCTCCGGTGCCTTGCTGCTCTGCTGCAGGGCTGCTCCATGATTGACGCTGGCAGCCCTGTGGAAGCCGAGCATTTCCACAGGGGGGTTTCTCTCCACAAAGGAGAAAGGAAAGTATAAAGCTTTTCCATATGAAAAGCTGGGGCTTGCTATCATCATTGCTTCTGTTCCTTTCTTTTTTTAATTTGCAGTATCCTTCTGGAAGTATGGAAGGTTAGAATTGAGCAAATGAATTGTTTATTTTAGGGGATAGGGAGTCAGCTGATACAAGCTGATCAAACTACACTGACCCTGCACTTCATTTCTGTGTTTATGTGATGCATGCTTTTAGGGAGTTGAAAATTTTTAGGGAGTTGAAATTGCCTGAGCTTTTCTGACTTGAAGCTTGAGTTCCAGATCGTCAGCTAGTTTAAGACAAAAATCCATTCATTTCACTTGAGCAGAGCTGATTGCCTTCAGCTTTCTGTCTGACCCTGAGTGTTTAGTTCCTTTTACCTGTTTTGTTACAGCTGCAAACTCTAAATTTTGGAACCGAGTTTGGTTTTATAAAGCACTGTTGTGTAAAAATTTGTAAAGGTCAGTGGTTGCTAAGTGCTGGACTGTGTCTCAAAAAAGAAAAACCCAACAAACCAATCAAAAAAAAAAAAAAAAAAAGGTCACAAAAAACTGAAAACATACCAAAACCAAAAAACCCACAACTACACACACGTAAAACCGACCAACCAGATAAACAAAAAACCCCACCTTCTGTGGGTGAAGAACCCAAAAGTAAGCAAAAAACCCCAGTAATCCTGTCACCTGCAGTGCTGTATAAATGAGATCTATTTTTTCAGCAGTCAAGCTCGTTTAATTCTAACCAGCATTTAAATTGTTTTTGCAGTTTTACACTAAGGTGTGTTTTCAGACTATTATTGAAAGAAGGCCAAATATTGCTATTTTTGAATGTTTAAAATGTAATTCCTATGTATGTTTTCTCAAAGGATTTTCTTTAATCACACATTAATGCTTTGGATGTGTAATATTGTGTCATCTTTTGTCAGCACATCTGGAAGATCTGTCACATCGGGGTGTAACAGATATTGCAGAAAAATAATCCATTAATCTGATTTTAGGTTCAGTCTGCCATGGATCCTCTTTTTCCTTTTGTTTTGATTTTTTTCCTTGCATATGGGGTTTTTTTACCATGCATATCTTTCTCACCTTTCTCTCAAGGCTTTTATTTTTTGTTGGCAGTTCTAATTGAAATTTGTTACATATTTCTGACAGGTTGAGAGACTGGTGATTGTTACTCATAAGCAGTGACTCAGCTTACCCGTACAGTGTAAGATGCACATGCTGGAGTCATACATGCATCAGTGAAGTTCAAATGTACAGCAAAGCTGAGGAATGAAGCTTCACATCTAATATACAGCTTTCTGCTAGGAAAACATTACACTGGAGTACTAGTCAAGGATACAAGCTGTGGAACTGGGTTCTCTAGGTTGGCAGTGTCCTTGGGTTGATGTATATAGTTGGGAAATTATTAGGAAGAAAATGGCAGGAAGCATACAGGGCTGTTCACTGTTATATCCTGAGTTTTTAACTCAGAGTAATGGTTAAGAAGAGCTATCACCATATCAGTTCAGCCAGCTGGCCTGACATCCAGGGGAACCTGTACTGTGTGGGGGGGGCAATAATATGACAAGTGCCATTGTTGCTAAGGCCAGTCTGCATGGTCTCAGACTTGACAGAGATTAGGGGCTACAAGTCCTGACTCTGCAATTAGCTTTGTACAGGATGAAAAGGAACTACAAAAGAATTTCATAAGGAAATTTACAGCGTCTTCAAAACACTGTCTGTGGTGAAAAAGCAACCCAGCACTACCATGAATACATGCCAGGGAAGGATTGAATGAAACTGCAGTAGTGCAATCTTCAGCACGCCTGTGTGTTGAAACACAGACCCAGGTCTGTAGCGCTGATCGCTGCCTCTGCGTTAAAGGTCAGGCTCCTGTGTCTCCGTGCTGCGGTTACTGCGCTAGCTGTGTTCAGCTGGCACTGCTGCTGACATAGGCTACAATTACATCATGGGTTTGCTTTGCAGGCTTAGACAAATAGGATTCCTGCTGGTAGCAAAATAGCCATTTATTTCTCTGGGATTTTCTTTATGAAGCCAGCAGTTTTCTGTCTACCTATCACGACACAGATTTGTTCTAGATACTGTGGGTTTGTTGGTTTTGTTGCTGTTTGGTTTTTTTCAGAAATGAAGAAGCTTTTATCTATCTTCTGTAGTTTTCACCTTTTAAGCATGTCTGTCTTTTTCAGGCTAGCATAGAAACCTGCTCCTCCATATCTTACTGAAAAAGCTCATCTTGTAAAAAGCACTGCCTCTGAACTGTCATATGGTGGGTTGTCTTATCCAGAATGTAAGTTAAAGCATGCCCTCACATGTTCCTCTAGTGAAATCCAGTGGTGTTTGACAGATTGATTTCCGTCTTTTTCACCTCTCCTGGGATGTGCAGACAGCGAGCTCTAAATATGGGCAGGTGCTGGCCCTCCTTGTGTTACTCAAGTTAACATTTTGTCCTCTGCAAAGTTAAGCAGTTAGGAGAGAAACACATAAATTCTTCTCTTCAAGAAGAGCTGGATCTACCAAGGTCCTTAAGCACACGCTTAGTCTTAAGGAGAGGAATAACTGATTTCTTGTTGACTTCAGCTGGACTGCTCATATGCTTAAAAGATGAAGACCTTTTGTAAGTGCTTTACTGGAGTAGTGCCAAAGTGGCATAAATTACGCTGCCCCAAAATAAAATCATAGAAAGAGTGAGGTCTTTTTAACAACATTGCATAATGCAGTTTGAAAAAGATGATCTTAATTTACGCCTGTTCTTTTTATAGCAAAGCTAAATTTGGTGTGGTTCTAATTTACTAATACATTGGGGGGCATGGTGCACTTTCAGATTGTTGGCTCCAAGTATCAGTAACATGCAGGATTTCATAAATGTGTCAAGTTGGGTAGAAATTATTTATTAGTCCTTTATGGGGTTCTTTTTTAGTTTATTTTGTTGCATAATTTATATATCAATAATATGGTTATGCTGTCGCTTTTTATTACCTTGACACTAGGTTAATTAGAAGGTATTTCACTCAGTTTTAAATAGGTGAATCAGGATTCTGATATAACTTCTGAAACAGGTGTGTTCTTGGTTGCAGACTGAGGTGACTTGGAGTTGATGTTGAGCATTAATTCATTAGCCAGAGTCCTTTCTGCTAAAAGCTGCCTAAACTGCACATAGTAGAAGCTTTTATGAAAAATATAACAGTTTGTAAGTGAAGCATCCAGTTCTGCAGTCTTTGGGGATAGGAAGCATTGGCAGCATGTTAAGAATTTCAGCTTAGTACTGTTAATGCTCTTTTCTTGTCTGGCAGGATCTCAGCTCAGCAATTAGAGACCCTAGGCTTCCTTTTCCGTTTCTGTAACTCTAGAGTTATTCCAGTGGTTGTGGCAGTGGGATAGTTCTCAGCTCTGCCCTTGCAAATGAATTCCTATTTAATCAGGGCTGGCTGAATTTATTTCAGAGCACATCTGATGAAATTGTGAAGATTCAGGCTCAGCTGATGAGAAAATATTTTAAAAGTGATGTCAGTTACAGAGGAACTCAGCGTGCTTTCCTTCCTGTCCTCAAATAGCTCTGAAGTTGAGAGCACCAGTATTAAGAGATTAAATGTAAAGGATGTGGGGAAGGTGATTATGAGGAACCTAGTTCTCCAGATGCTTTGCAAAGGTCATTCCCGTTATCTGCTCTGCAGTTAGAAGAGTTGAAGTGTAGGGACCTGAAGCAATTTGCCCAACACTGGCCAAGAAGGCACGTGAGAGAACAAGAAACGGAGCACAGCTCTCCCAGGTCCCCAGCCCAAGCTATAGGATATTTACCATGCGGCCCCCAGAGGTGAAATACAGTGGACCATGGTTTCCAGTTCACCTCTGAGGTTGCACTGACATTTGCACGTTGTCTGCAGGTGTCTGTTTCCACTTACGAATGAGATACTGCACCACAGAGTCACCTGAGTTTAAGTGCCAGGGTTTGGACCTGATGGATGGGGAAGATGTGCACCGAACTCCAGCTGAATTCATGATTGAAATTAAATAGGCGTTAGACCTCTAAGCTCCTAGCCTTGAATGCCTCAGACTTGGCCCTGATTTTCAAGTGTGATCATATGGTGTGCAGAACAATGGGGAGTATTCCATGTAGTTGGAGTCAGAGAAGAAAAAATTCACAAAACAGTATGTAGGGACACTTGCAGATTAAACCTCAGTTTTAACATCTGAAGTGTTGAAAGTCTAATGCGCTGTCCTTACAGAGGAGATATATTTTTATTTACATGGAAAAAGCTGATGTAAGCACTCTTCATAGCAAAGCAAGAAACTTTTATTTTTTAGATTTTGCTGTAAAACTTGTCAAAATTAATTTTGTCTTTATTCGAGAAGTTGTGGACTGAAACACATGTGCTTTATGACGGTACGAAATTATTTTGTTGTCAGTTCTTTATCAGGGTGAGAGGAAAATAAAAAGTCTTTTCAGGTATATCACCCAAAGGATCCTCACAGGGTGAGACAAGGGTTTTTATCAGATCTGCTAATGATTTGCCTGATTCCGACATTCTTAACAAAAAGCAAAATACCACAAATCTGGCATTGAAAATTAATGACTTAGCCAGAAGGAAAAAAGACTATAATTCTGATCACCCTTTTTTATGCCTTGTTTTCTTGGATATGACTACATATGACTTAATTCTGAAGACAGGTAAAGATAAAGAGGACTTTCAGTGCTTGGTTTTTGGTTTTGATTTTGTGGTTACTTTTGTTTTTTCCAGGGAAATAAACTTGCTTTTTCTTTCAGCAGACTATTATTCCCTTCGAGTGACAACCAGCCTGGGTTTAGCAGATAAAGCAGATTTGTTACAAGACCTCCTTCTGATGTAAAGGTCACTTTCTGGATGGACCACATAAATATTCATAGAATCATATTTGCCCTCTGTATCACAAGTGAATCTGATGGACTTGAGTGCTGAAATAAGTGCATAAGGTTGCTGGACCGGCTGCAGACATGTTTGTCTTGGGAAGTGACATCTGGGTCTGTGCAGAAATATGCAATGTAGTCCATGGGCAGGACCTTCACCTGACTGACAGGAGGCTTTTCTGTCTTCAGGTGCAAGCTGCAGCTTGCAGGAGGAAGCAGTCCAAGAAAAAAACACCCAAGTTGCCTTCATCATATAAACTTTTAAATAGCCTAGAATCCACCACTCTATAAGCTGTTTTCATCCTTTGCTGTTGCAGTTTGTGGAGCAATATGAGCTGAATTGCTAATTCTCGTGCAAGACTGGGACTCTAAGCATGGCATTCTTACAAAGTAGATGGGCAGCTCTGAGTCTGCTAGATTTGCTGGGCCGGGAAGATGAAGTCAGTAGTTCTTTGGGCATGCTGACAGATTTCTTGGTTTTATTTTTTATTCATATTGGGGGGTAAATGGACAGGGAGCCATAAAAAATAGGACAGTATGCCTGTAAAAGTATATGATCAATTTATTTTTGTAGGGAAAGTGATAGATAACGTGGCAGAACATGAAGTTATAAAAGGAGATTGCAGTCAGAGTTGCTGGCGTTAATTTAACTAGAGAATGTGCCCTTAAATGTCAGGAGACTGCAAGAAGCACAGAGTTATTTGAGAAGACAGCAACTTTGATGTTGATTTTATCAACAAAAAATACTGGAGATTAAAAGCAGCTTTCCAATTTTACCTACGTTTTTTTTCTTCTTGATAATGTGACTAGGGCTTTAGTAAGTGTTGTGGGAAGGTTAATGAAACCACAGTGGTTGTGGTAAAAGAGTATACATTATCTAATTGACTTGTATAGCTGACTCACCACTGAAGCTAAACTCAGCAGCTGATAAACTGAGCAACTGATTTTCTGTGGAGATACTACAGTTCCACATACACTGTCCTCTCATACCGGCACATAAAACACGATCAGACAATCTGGGTTATAAAAAGAACAGGGGCTGCAATCATGTTTCTGCTGTATCAAAATGTAAGAGTGGTCACTCTTGATCAAACTAAGGGCTTGTCTGGCTTCAGCAGGGCATGTGCTGAGTGCACAGGGAAAAGCATGTAGAAATGTGGCAGTAGGATGATCCTATCCCTCATAAATCATCCCCGCTTCTGTCAGCAGAGTGGTTCAGAGCTTTTGGAGCCAGAAGTTGCATTAGGTTGTCTTTAATGCCCCTGATGGGCCTGTCATCTGTGAATTTATCTAATCTCTTTTTGAACCTATTTATGTTTCTGCTCCAGAACATCCTGTAGCAATGGGTTTTGCACTTTTGTGTTGTATGAAAAAGCACTTCATTTGCTCATTTTAAATCCACTGCTTGATTGTTTTATTGGATATTCCTTCTTTCATTGAAACGACACAGATTTGCTTTGCCTTCCTGATCTTCTTCGTGCTATTAATGACTTTATAAATGTCATCTCTTCTCTCAGCCTCTTTTTCTGGCTGAGAACTCTGTTTACTATCTCCATATATCAAAAGCATTCCAAAACTTTGATCATTCTTCTTGTCTGCTACATTCTCTTTCCATTTCTGTTAGATCAGTTTATGTCCTGTATCCACCTGTATCCTTCTTCTGCATCCATTACCGTAAAAGAGAAGAAACCAGTTCAAGAGTTCAGTGATCTAAGTGTTGGGGGTTTGAGTCCATGCCTTGCAGTTCCTCAGGGGGCAGACTTGGGCCATCTACCCATCTGGGGTTGTGGCAGTCTCCTGCTTTTTATTGGAGCTGGTGAGGAATATTTATCTGAGGTTCAGAGAGGTAGTGGGGTGAGCTGGTTACTGCTGTCCAGTGGCATTTCCATGCTGCTCCACACCCTATCAATCACTGGATAAAGTGCATTTGCTGTTCTCAGAGCTGTCCCAAGAATTCTGGTTTCTCTCTCCAGGCAAATGTCTGTACAAATAAACAGCCACATGCATCGTGTCATTTAATTAAAGAAGGAAACAAAGTACACGTATTAGTTGCTGAAGGTCAGCGTGCTAATGTACACAATTGTCTTCATGAATTGAGATATACTGCTACAGGTTTTGGTGGTTTGTTTTGTTTCCTTTGCTTTTCAAATCCAAAATAACGCAGCAGCTGTGTGTGTAGGTAGACCAATCTGCGTAAATAATGAAAGACTTTGGGGAATGACACCACTGATCTGGTAAAGCTTGAAGACATGTAGATCTTTGAGCAGCTGCTCACAAGCTCTGAAGAACTGGAGAGGTTATAAGCAGACAGTGAATGGCAAAATATATAGATAAATGACTACATAATACTCATTAGTCCTAATTTAGTCTCTCAACCTTGAAATGAGTGGAAGGTGTTATTGTTTGTTATAGCACTGGCATTATTTATTGTTTGTCAGATGATAAGACACAGAGATCCTGTTGTGATGCCGTATAAATGTGTAGTTCAAGGGCTACGTTTGAGACTAAAAACTCCATTTTAAAGCAGCTTTTAAAAGTCACAATAATTAACTGATTAATAAATCTTAATAGACTCCTAGAGCATCCATAAAGTTGTCAATTAGTTTTTGCTATACATAGCAACTTACGACTCCCACAGATGTGCTCATAAGCATTTATAGTATACCATATGCACATATGAAATCTTCTGATAATAAGCATTAGCTATTAAACCTCAGTAATTAGATTGTCGGTGATAGGAAGGAACTGCCTCTTCATGGGAAATATTAAAGAATTTAAAGGCTCAGCATTGAACCATGTAGGATTAGAAGACTCTTGGAAGTGCTAGGCAGGTGGCTGAAATCAGTCTTTATGAAGAAAAATGTTGAATGCCTTCTGAAATAACTGAAGTAGCCTTCCACTGTTCTGGTCTCACGTCATATTGTCATTTATACTATTGAAATTTTGATACTTTAGGAAACCTAATTTTGAATTTTCAGAGCTTCAGATTTATACAGATTTTAATTTGCCAGAGTTAATGCTATTGTGTGTTTGCTTGTGGCAGTAGCTTCACGTTACATCAGGGAATAAAAGCTTTTGCATACTGTCCATATACCTATAAAAAAAACCCTCTTCTGATAGGGAGCTTAGAGTCTGTTATCAAGAATAAGTACTAGTTATTTTCCATTGTTGCTGTCCCTGAAATCACACGTTTCAAGATTGATTTGTGGATTTTTTGCTCTGTTTCCTGTGCTTATGTAGTAGCAATTTATATGCTTGCTTTATCCCAAATTTGTTTTCATATTCAGAGGTTAACAGAATTACCAATAACTACATTGATAATCTTGGTGCTATTTTTGTATGTTGAATCTTTCTAAGAGTCTATTCTGCTTAATACTACAAGCATCATACAAATATACAGTGGTATTAAGAAAATATAATGAGATTTGTGCATAAATAGTTTTTATTTATATCCATGAAATTGTGCACAGACACTGATAGGACACAATTCTCATTAGATTTATGTGTAGCAAGAGTGCTGTCTCAGTAATAAAATTACAAGCTTGAGATAACTGATACTACTTCACTTCAGTGTTTTCTCTGTATATTTATTTGTCTAGTTTCAGTGTTATAAAGCTTATTAGTAACTGAGAAAGACTGACAGCGTATAGCACATGCAGCCTAATATCCTGATTGTATTTCCACCTTTTGTTTAATTGCAGTGTTTACTGCTGCCATTGGTATAGTTCGATTCCTTTTGCCACTTACATTCTTCCCATTTGCCTTTTGGTTTGGTTCATTATATTGCTACATGGGAACATGGATAACAGTATTCCAGAAGTGAATTACCACAACAGCAAAGAGTTTATGATATCTCCAAGATCCTGTAGTGTGCCCATGCCTTATGGCTGGTGATATTGTTCTCTCTACTGAGATAGAAGATTTCATCTTTATCCAAAGTAGTTGATGTGTATTCATTAGTAAACAGTAGAGTGATGAAGTACTTGGTTCATCTTTTTAATGTTTAATTGCAGTGTTTAAATATACTATGTAGTGATTGTAATTGCTTGCTGATAACCCATCTATGTCCTTACTAATGTGAAAGGGAGAAAGAACCCTTAATATAACCCTCTAGTATAGGAGTTTGACTGTTAATAGATTCTTCTATATAATTAATATTGAGTAGTGTGTTACTGTTCAGAAGCATGGTGTTATTCAGGAGTGGTCTCTGGGCCTCGGTCTCCTTAACCACCATTCTTCTGCTGGAAGGAGGGTTGTACAGTGTTTCAGAAGGTCTTTCATTTTGCAAGTTTGTAGTGGTTTAAAAAATTATGATTAAAATAGCAACGATTTTTTGTTTATGTACTTGTTTCTAGGACTAGAAAAATATTTTTAATAGCATAATTTCCGGAAGGAAGGTGATAATGCAGTCTTACCCCTCTGCACAGAGCAGCCTAAAGAAACTTACTCACAAGCCTATGCATCAAACCCACAGCTCCTATTTGTACAGTACCACTGCTTTCCAGATGTTATCCTGTCTTGCTGAAAAGGCTTTAACGACTACAGAATTTACTGTGCACACATGCAAAGATTATTTTCCTTGATAGTTATGTGAATGCATTTACTTATAAATTTCCATTTGACTAGTTTCAGCTTCCAAAGAATTCTTAGATTTTCTGATAGCTTTTCTTTTAGATCCAGGACTCACAATGAAATGCTTCTCCATGTAGGTGTTCGTAGGCTGAGGCAAAATAATTTCTTTGCTGCTTCTTGGTTTAACCAAATAAACTGATCTTCTTAAGCCTCTGATGAAATATGTTTTCTCTAGCCCTCAGATCACTTGCATAACCTTTTTCTGAAGCTCATCCCATTTTCAGTCATCTTCTGGAGTTAAAGAGCAAGAACTAGAAACAGGATTGTTGTGTCTTGATGATGCTGTGATCAGTAATAACCACGTCTACTGGCTCCTGCTTGATTGTGCTTCCGTATATGAACGCTGGGGGTTCTTGACCTCTAAACTGCATTGTTGCTCAGGAACTTCACATTCATGAAGCTATCTTTTATAATAGCAGTACACTCCAGGGCATAACCTCCCATATTTCTAGTGTGATATATGTTTCTTGCACCAAACTGACTGATTCTGTACTCTGTTGCATTGGAACAAGCTTTGTTCTTACACTCGCAGTTCACTTACAGACATCCCTGTATAGCAGTGTCGTACCCCCCCCCCCCCAAAAAAAAGCACTAAAATCTAAATCCCCAGCCTGATGTTTATCAGTGCCAAATGGGATTGCAGTATTAGCGCCTTGCTGTAGATAATACACCACAGAGTCTTGTCTGCAGATTTCTAATTATTCCAAGTGAAGGATCTCTTTCTCAACTACGAAGTCTTCTCTAACATCCTATATGCAGTTGCTGTTGTTTCTTTCTGAAGTTGTTTGGATTCCTCAGGAGCCTGCAGGTCACATTCACAAAATTGGTTTTAGGATTTTTAACATTCAGCTGTTGTTGAGGGCATGTGTGTATACGTATGTGCATCCAGTGGACTAATCGCTAGCCATATCGAGTGCATTGAAAATGTGTTGATATTGGACTTTCTGGAAACATGTAAAGCCGAGAAGTAAGTTTGCATTAGTAAATAAGAAATAAATCGTATCATCTTGGCAGTTAAAATAGAATGAGTGTTGTGAAGGATGGTGTTAAAAGCCACGCTAGCCGCAAGTGGTAGGTTGTGTCATTGCCAAATCTGTCTTCTAACCTCTGCGTGACCCAATTCTGCTGAATTCCAGTGGTCTGTGCAAGTATGTCGTCTCTAGGTATAAGAATAGTAGCAGCAGTTACACTACCTAGAACAAGAATGTACAAGGCTATCAGCTGTCTTGCCTAGGGGCATGAAATGATTGCCAGCTGGGGTTAAGAAAAAGCATTTCCTTCCTGTGAGGCATTACATAATTATCTATGTATAATACTAAGCGTGCTGGGTTTTTTGCCTGAAATTTATTATATAAGCCAGTACTATAAGAAGATGCCAGACTAAGAAAACAGCCTGGCATATGTATTATGGCAATTACTTTTTGCTCTGTTTTCAATACTGTCTAAAATAAAGTGAGATTCAGTGTATGTTTCACCTTGTTAGCTTTGCAATGCATTGCTTTTAACACTGTCCTGCCGGCTTTGTGACGCAAATTTGACTGCAGCTGAGGAATATTGTTAATCCGCTCATCTCCTTGTGGGAAATCTAAAGTTGAGCCAAATGAAATGTTTTGTGCTCTAATGTTTCCTTTTATTGCTGCACAGACAAAGGAAGTAAAAATGCCGCCTGCTAAGGTCTTGCTAGAGTGATACTGATTCTCTACGTTTATGAGATGCCAATAAAACAGGAATTATTCTTTTTCATCTTGCAGCTTACTCTTCACCAAAGTAAAACTGGAATGGATACATAAAGGACCTGAAGAGGCTCTGGTGACATGCAGACGTATGTTGCAGATGTGGCAGATGGTATATAATGTTGCACAGCACAGGTAGGCTTTCTCCACTGACTGTTGCAAGTTCAGATTTGTTATTGAGAATGCAGTTACATTCTATAATTTTCCAGACACTTAAGTTATATTGCAAAAAGAGTAATAAATGCTACTATTTAAAAGATAAGTAATATTTCTAGCTATGATTTAAAAAAAAAGGCAAGATTTTAATAGCTATTATTTTTTTAAAAATTAAAAAAGAAAAAAGAAGAAAGGAAAAAAATGTCTAAACATCTCTATCCATATTTGGATGTCCAGAGTAGAGGGCAGATTTTTTTTTTTCTTAGGGAGCACTGAGCATTCATCAGCTATTGTTCACAGTCTGCAGTAGTTGGCACCAGGAATGTGTGGGGGTGACAGTCCCGAAGTGAGTAAGCCAAGGAAAGGCACATCGCCAAGCTCTATCATATGCTGTAGTTGCATGTTGGTTGCACAGCCTGGTACTAACTGGACAAGGAAAGAAATAGAGAATGTAGCATCCTTCTCCCTTCCTTTGTCCTAGTAAATCTGCATTTAAACTATGCTACCTTCCCTGTTTGTTTCCATCCTTTCATCTGCTGCCCTACCAAAAGGTAAAGTTTAGAAAATGTGAAAGATATTGACTGCGGTTTTCTTCCTTCCCACACCCTTTGGATATTGTCCCAGTCAAGGTATCACTGTACAACTGTCTTGGGAATGTTACACCAAGACTGGATTTATCTTTCACCAATAATGTCTTTAGAGGTTGCATTTGATGAGAAGGACAGCATGCTTGATGGCAACAGTCCTGACAGCAGGCTGATGTAGTTTGTTTTGTTCCTCAATCTCTGTATGTATTTACATAAGCCTTATAAACAGTAGAAATATATGTACAGAACGATGTATGTCTAAATACAAGTTGTCCTTGAGGGATTATTAGTAATTCTTGTTGGTTTAACTAATGAGCAGCAAACCAAACACAAAAATCAAGATATTTGCATAGCAGCAGAGAAATGGTCTCTTGCAGACTGGACTCACTGATTTCCTTAGGCCTTAGTCTCTTGAGCTGAGGATTCAGTCATGTACCTCTCACATAAATAATCTTTATACATATGAGTAGTCCTCATGAAGCTGATCAAATCCATGCTAAACAATTATTACTGAGGAAGATTTACTCTTGCAAGGGGGGGCTGCAAGCCTAGGACTGTAGAAAGTGTGTTAGAAAACAGACAAATAAATAGTTCAGCCGTTTGGACTGCATTTGGATCCCAGGCTGTGCTTTGGCAGTTATACTTATGAACCCAAGATGCGATAGCTTTAGGGGCTTTTGATAAGCTTTAGCCATGGAAGCCTGAACAAAACAAATTGGTTTTGCTTTTAGGAACCTCGGTGTGTGTTTTACCTCTATTGCCAGCAGGGGTGGTTGTTTTTTTTGTTTTTTTTTTTTTTTTTAGTTTCTCAAAAAATACATCATAAAGTATTTTCTTTTGGGAGGTACTAATTGAAAGGTAACAAGAATGAACTTGTTAGGTGTGGCTCTAGACTGGATATAGTGACCCAGGAAGGCCCTTATATTAAGCAAATTACAGCACTATCAGCTAACAAATATGTAAAGCATTCTGGGTAGGGCTTGCAAAGGAACTTAAGGGGAATTCTTATCAGTGAGACTTGGACTCAGACATTCTTTAGGGCCTCTTGGAAAAAAAAAAAAGCTTGCATTTACAAAAAGTTGAGAGTTGCTGCACCCAGTACTCTTTAATCAGTAGATAATTGCCTAAACAATTAACTGACACATTGGTTACATTTAATTGCATTTGTCTGGCCTAAGTTTCCTGGCTTTGCAGTCTCACTGTGACTGACAGACTGAAGAGTCGTTCAGGGTCAGGGCCCAATATTTTACCCTAGGCAGCTATTCGTATTCCATGCTCAAGTCTCCTTTTGTCCTCTCTCTGACAAATTTGTGCCTCTGCAGTCTCTCACAATCAAGTGTTTCCTTCAGCATTTTTGTCACCATTTTGTCCATTCTCTCAACTACCTTTCAAAAATAGGGGCAGTAGAGTGGCAAAACGTCCTGCTGTCAGCCTTTCCAGTGCTGTATGCAGAAGGCAAATCATCTGGCTACTATCCCTTCCATGGTGCACGGAAAGGCTTTCTTGGCTGAAGGCCTTCTACTGCGGCTTTTAAGGAGTAGAAGATTTTCAGCCCTTCTCCAGGATAACAGATGAAGCTGTTGGGAGTGGCTGTTTTGCACAATGCATTCCACTTGGTTTTCAGCCTGGGATTTTCCAATCTCCTCACCGGGTCCTTGGAGTAGGAGTACAGTGTATAAGCCAGTGCTTCAGCATGTGCCTGAACAGTGACCCCGTGGTGATGGCTGCTGCATCGAAGCAGCACTCGCCTCATGGCAGTAATGTATGGAAGTGCAGCTGCCTTGTTCCTGCATACACAATGCACCAGTAAGACAGAGTTGCCCCTACAGTTCAACCAGCAGCTCCCAGTCAGGACACTTACACTTGGGTTAATCCTGGCTAGTCAAGGCTGAGGCACAGGACAGACAATTTAATTTTTCTTCCTATCTGTCACCACATGATAGTCTCAAATGAGGTGTCAGTGTGGAAACAAGTATGGAAGACAGGGAGGCCTGTTCAAGCATGTGGATTGGTACAGTCAAAAGCCCAAGAATTCAGGGTTTGTTAACAGGCACCATTATGTTTGATCCCAAAACCCAAGTAAAAGGTTAATTAGGTATTGTAAATATGATTTCTACTATGATGAATGACACTAAGTAGCTTTCAGTGGCTTCCCAGATTGTTAGCTGGGAAGGACAAGATTTGGTTTATCTTTTGCTATTTTTTCTGTGATAACAGAATAATCGTGTTTAACACCAAATAGCAGTCCCAAGCTAATTCTTCTGCTAGATTAATGCAAATTCAAAGGATTTCTGTGCAATTGCTACCAAAGGACTGATCAGACTCAAAGACGGGGGCATCCACAGTAATCATGACTCTCTGACAGCTTGTTTTCTGGAAGAAATATTGTCCAAAGGCTGAGCTGCAGGCTTGGAAGTGTGCCAGAAAAAGTAGCCAGGGCAGTTGCTTTTCCTTTTGATATTTTGTCCCTTAATGGATGATGAGAGGAGGTATCATCACCACTGATCCTTGGGGGATGACAGATTATGTGGTCACAGGAAGGCACATGATTTTTTTTTTTTAATTTTATTTTTTTTTATTTTGAGTTTCCCTTTGGAAGGCCTCTCCTGTGAGGACAGAAGTCTTCTAGAAGAGCAGACCAGATATTCCCCCTTTCATATATTCCCCCTTTCATAAAGCAATGCTATGTGGTAGCTTTTATCTCCCTCCTCTTTTTGAACAGAACAAAGGTGAAAGAGGAGAAAATAAGCCCTTTGAAATGAAAAAATGAAGAAATTAGCACCCAGGTGGAAGGTGGTAATTGGTCTGTTTCAAAAAGATTAGCATAGGAGACCTGTGAACAAATTACTCTACAGACAAGTCCAAGGGATAGTGGTCCTTGCTGGAAGAGGGCTTCTTCCTCTGGTCTGGCTTCTAGCTGCCAAGATGTTCCTTGTGTTTTGCAAAGACTTCCAACAGCCATATAAACTATATACCAGCACGTGCCCTGGAGCCCTTTCTGGTCATTGTGTCTCTGAGCTTCCTGTCCATTGGCAGGTGTGTGTGTGTGTGGGGTGTTAGTACATTCAAGAAGCTGATTTCTTGCAACTGATTTTTCAGTTCTAGTGGCAGCTAGACTATTGCTTGCTTTGAGGAGATGTTCTTCACTGAGAGATGGCCAGGTAACACAGTTTTGTTTCTTTACAGTGGCTCTGAGAAATGCAGTAGTGTGACCGAAACACCGGTGATCAAAAGGCATAACGGACTGCATCTCACTCTCCCAGATGCTCATGATACCGATTCTGGTGAGAAAGCAAGATTTGTGTTTTCCTGTGCTAAACACGTGCATTTGTGAGAGATGAATGTTTTAGTTTGTTTGACAAGGGTGGTGGGGCTGCGCATATCCATGTCAGACTGGTGGTCAGGAGGTCCAAATCTGTCTCCATGGCCAGCTCTGCTGCAGAAGTCACTGTGGTTTACCTGTACCTTGGCTTCCCCATGCATAAAACAGAGATGAGTTTCTGCTTTCTATTACAAAGCTCTCTGAGACAAGCATGAAAGGTATTTGATGGGAGTTCACTACACTTTTACAAGAACTGTCTAATTCAGTCCTTTTTTTTTCTCCTTCCCCCCTTCTCCCCACCATTTAATCCTTTTTAGATGTCCTGATCAAACCAGCTGCTCTTGTTGGTTTTGGAAAGCTGAATGAAACTGTCGATTCCTGTTAGATGGTGATTTGCTTTGGGATTTCTGCATAAACCTTGTGATGTTTTATTATATGGTAAATACATATTCACAGTAACAGATACAGTCAGATGGAAATAACTGAGGCATCAAAGCTAATCTTGGCAGAAGGGGAAAGGAAGCTTTCAGAGAGTGCTGCCAACTTGTGATTTTTATTATAAGTCTCGTGATATTTGGTGCTTCCTTTAAAATCCTAACTCAAAATCAGATGAATATGTGAGAAACTGAACTTGGAGGGTTTTTTAGGAAAGCAAATTTCTATCCTTGTGGATGTAGAAGAAACACTTGCAAAAAAAAAAAAAAAAAGTGAACCTCAAACTCAGAAATTGAACAAGAAGAATATAAAAACTTGATTTAAAGAAACCCCTCATAACCAAGTCACATGCTTTGGGGGTAGGGAATTAGGGTTTGTCTGTGTCTTAATCGTGAACACCTGGAATTCATAAAACTGAAATCACATGCTCAGCATATATGGCTGAGATGGAGGAAAAGTTCTTATGTGTTAAGCTTTATGTGTTATATTTTATTAAATAATGTGTACTTAATTCCCATTTACACCCACTAATGGTTAAAAAGCATTGCAAGGTTAGTTTTTGAGCATTCAAGCATCAAAATATTATTTAGCATGTCTGTTCTCTTGTTTGTAGTGTTAAACCCCTAGGGTCTGTAACATTGTTATGTTACTGCTTCTATGCACACATATTTATGTAAATTTTTTTATTCCATTTCTCTTTTCTTACCCTTTGCTGAGATGAGTCTTTGTATTTTGTATAGGCCCTTTTTCTCATTGTTTATATGGCAGTGTTCTAGAGTCTTTTGCTAAATTGAAGAGAACAGACCAAAGTCAGCACAGATGGATGAAGAAGATGCACTAAATAACTGTCTGCTGTTTGGCATATTAAAAATAAACAGGAAAAGAGAGTGGATATATCATGAAAACTGCCTGGTAGTACAAAACCATTTAGGATAGTTGTCACTTGAAGATAATTCTGAAGATTTGTGAAATATATCCTATCATCTCTGATGCTGGGCAATAAAATGGACTCTTATTTTCAGTGAATACATGAAAACAGTTTGAAAAACACTGTGGGTAGTTTGTAAAATCCATCAGCCACTAGGAATTACTAGGAAAGTAATAAACCCTCAAAAATAATATTTGCTACAGTACTTTTGTTATTCATGCAGTTCTCACTCTGCTGCTAAAGCATTGAGTGGTTTGTGGTGTCTAGACTGTGGGGTTGAGCCTGGACTTATCCCTGTGTCTTCAGCTCTGGCTTGGAGCTTAACAGTATGTAAAAGGTGTTCTGGGTGTGGATGCCATGTTCTTTTGGAGATCCCTTGCCTTGCTTTGTAATTGTTTGTAGAAAGTGTGGCCAGGTTTGGGTGGTACCCATTTACACCACGGTTTGAGATTTTGAGACCAAATTGTCACCAGTAGAGCCTGTAATATTTTATGTGCTGGTGTATCACCCTTCAAAAACCTGACTCCTGCTCAGTCCTCTCCTGCAGACCTGCAGCATCTTCTTCAGGGTCATAGCAAAGCCCAGGCATGTTTGGGCTCTTACATAGTGCTCTCCTCAAAAAGCACATGGGTTGGGGATCTATTCCAGCCTTCTCTTAGCCCAGTTCTAGCAGCCAGCATGCAATGGAGCGGCTGTAGTTCAGCAGAAAATGCTGTATGCCAGGGTGCTGCCTGCCAGGAAGAGCAAATTAATGTAAAATATAAGCTTTAAACCAGCTTTTTAGGCATCTTAAGTGATTTGCCTGAATGCAATTTGGAGTTTGGGTTTAACCAAGAAATGTATTCCTCCTCTGCTTCGAGAATCCATGTTTCCATGCTAACATGGTTGCCCCCACAATGGACATAAGGATGGAGCTTATACTGAAATTACACCACCCACCTTAGTGCAGGGCTAGCACTGGCTGGTTTCAAAAGCCTGTGGCTGTGGCTCCCTGCTCTGCAGGCTCTGAGTGCTGCTGTTCTCCATCTGCAGAAAAGAGGCAGCTGAGGCTGCTGTCCTGGTTGGGAGCCTCTTTGAAGACAGCAGGGGGTGAGATTGGACGGCACAGCTCTAGCCCCTCTCACCCTTGTGCTTTCCCCAGAGCTGCGTCTGCATCTGGCTGCTTTGAAAGAGGGAGGAGGTCTGATATTTTTGCATCATTCTGGAACAGGCACTGGTCTGCATCACGAAATCCCCTGGGAGCATGCAGCAATATCGGTGTAATGCACAGGCACTCTGTGATCTCTGGACTCATCACTGAAGGGGGGCAGGGGGTTACTGTGGCCGGGTTTGACGCTGGCCTCTCCCTCAGTTAGACCACAATGAGATTATTTGCTGTGCCAGAATTTTAGGTTTGCTGCTAGAAAGATTAATTCCCCTTTATTTTCTTCATCTTCTCCTAACTGAAGCAGCGTTTCTAACTAAATTTACTGATATCAGTCAGCTGCCTTGCTGTTTCATTCTTTTTCTGATTTAGTCTCATCTTATAATGCTCTTGCCTGAAGTGATTTAGGCTAGGGAATTCTGTGTTTCTTATAAGCCTAGTAAATCTACTGAGGTACATTTCTGTTTTGATAGCAGTTTTTTCATAGATGCAAAATATTAAACTTGGTCTTTTCAGTCTTATAGCACCCTAGAACAGTGCTTTTAAATTATTTAGATAGATTTTGTATGGCTTATATGCAGAGCTCATCATGACAAAATCAGTTTTGTTATTTTTATGAGTTATTTCCAAAATGTGTGAAGGGCTTTATTGTAAAATGTGAAACTTATATTCTGTCTAGTGGAGCTGTTAAATAGAGAAAGAGACTGCACTAAAATAACAAATTGATGTGATATCTTCTTATGCCAACATTTGCATATATTTTGAGGCATGACATTACAGTTCTGTGAGACAGGTTCTGTGGGGAGGTTTTTTTAGCCTGTAAAGATCTACATTTCTTTAGGAAGAAATATTTTATAATGAGACATTCAGATGCATTTTTTTTTCAATGTTGCTTGAAGTTTTTCCATATCCCTCAGCCACCCTGAGGTCAGAGTCATGCCACGCTGGCCTCTTCTCTCAGGAGAAGGTGTGTGTTAGGGGGATATTCTTTTGTGGCTCCAGTAGCCATCAGCCCACCTTCAGGGTCACCATATTGCTTGCCTGAGATTCAGAGCTGTGGCTGAGCCCCTTTCAGTCCAGAAGGGCCAGGCTGGCTAAAACCTTCTGTTAAAGAGTCAGACAAAGGACCGAATTATGAGCAGCCCAATAGAGATGGGCAAGAACAGCAGTGGCAAAAGTGGCCGTATGGGCTGTGAGGGACTGAGCCTTTTCATCTGGTGTTTATGTGTCTAGAACAAGGAGCATATCTGTGTCTGAGGCCTGGCAGGGATGGGAAGGGAAGAGATGGAATGGCCTCTGCCTAGTGTGGTTTGCTTCCTCATGTAGGCTGGAAGAGAAGGAAAAGAAAGTAAACATCAAAGGACCGGAATGCTAAAGGCTGTTAAATGCAAAGAGCCTCTGATGTAAATCTCTGAGTAACTTGGGTTCTTATTTTTATGGCTGTGCAGATGTCCACTGCACGGGGGCAAGATCAGTCTCAATGTCAGATTTCCCTCTTGGCAACTACATCAGGCTAATGTAGAGGAGAAAAGGAGCAGTTAACTTTTGTTCCTTTGTGTGCAACTAGCTCACTGTGATATTCCTGTAAAGCCTGCTTTGTGAGGGAAGGATGCTTTAGTCAATCCTAAGTGGATCTACTTAGGAGTGTGTGAACCTCTCCAAAATGCATAAAGGTGCCTTACAGTGGCGTAGTTTTCTTGGATTGACTTGCAAGGAAAAGAGGATTTCCCTGAGCTCTGTGAGGATGTGAATAAAACACCAGTCCATCTGCCCACCCCATGCAAACAGCCCAGCATTGCATACGGGGACTGCAACAAACACAGCTCCAGAAAGCCTCTCTGGAAGAGGGCAGTCTTGGCAGAAAAATATAATTCTGAAAGTTGCTTTCAAAGCATGCTACCATCATCAGGAGTGCTAATATAAGAATCTGGTTACGCTGACAGCATAGTCCCCAAAGCACATGTAATTTTTTCCACGTTTGCCAATCTAGAAGGCAGGAGATCTGCCCTAATTTCAAAAGTACTCCTAATAACATCACTAGCTTGTTCATGTGTCCATTTTCTTGCCTTTACACTTCAGAGAAGCTGTCTGTGTTTTTGGATGGCTGGGAGTAAATGGTAGTTTTCCCTGCATCAAAAAGCTGTAGTCTGACTTGAATTTCTGGGAGTTTCGGTGGAATTTCTTTCAGGTAGGGATAGGGACGAGGGAGAAGACTAAGCTGACAGGGCAGGAGGAGGAATCTCATGCAGTGGAACGGGCTGAAGATGGATCTGTTAAATAAACTGTTAAATATAATGAATTCTCCCTGCAAAGCAGAGTGGCTTTTACCATACTGCTGAAACCGTAATTGCTACATTACTGCACTGTCATCTTTCGGAACATTAGATCAGGAATGTTGTTGAAAATATGTAGGAATTTCAGAAATGCAGCTGGGAAGAGCACATTTGCATTTTCCAAGGGAGCTGTGGCGCTTCGGGGCTGTTTGAAGTTTTCCTGTTTAAAATGAATGACATTTGTTAGCAGTGAGATAATGGGACAAGTATTTCCCGGAGCAATTTTGGGTTTGGGGTTGCACTTGTGGTCTCTCCCAAGCCATGATCCGCTTGCCACGGTTTGGTAGAAGCTGCAGCCGTGTCGTGCCTCGCAATGCACAGGTGTCTTGGCACAGGAGCACAGGCAGAAATGTGCCTCCCCTCATGCCTGGCAGGAGGCTGAGTCCCTGCTCAGCATCCAGAGCAGCGATGGCCAGGAGACCATGGCTGGGGGACCACACTGCTGTGCCTGCCAGCACCCTGGCCCAGGGTAATGTGTCAGTCTGCTGGTCAGGAGGTGTGGTTTGACAGCCCCCTCTTCAGCCCACTCCAGCTGGAAAAGCTGCTGTCTCTCTCAGAGAGGGCATTTAATGCATAGGCCCTGTGACAGGATTTTTTGCCCTTCTGTCCTTTTCCTTGCCCAGAGCCATCTCAGCTTCCCCGAGTACGTTTGCTGCTCCCTCAGGGTGGCTGTGGTGAGAGAAAGCGGATTTTAGCTCCATGATCTTGTGGTCTGTGAGGTCAGCCTGTAAGGATTGATTCAAGAGTAATGCTAATCAGCACAAGTGTTTCAGTCACAACAGCTCTCCAGAGAAGAGCTTATGAACCTTAAAATCACATTAAATCTATGTATATTAAAACATTTATTTCTCAAATCTTTACAAAGTTAACTCTGAAATCTCATTTTGTAGCTTCTTATTTTGCTGTCATCTTCTTAGTAGCCCTGTGAGAGATCAGTTCACCAGTATAATCCTACTTGCTGTACTGGAGAACATGGTCTCTGCCTATGCACTCCTTCTGGGAGTAGCTTTTGATGTGATGTTTTGTCCCAGAGATGTGGGCGCCAAATACTTTATTCTTGCGTAAATGTTACAGTGCATACTAAAGGTTAATGTAGTCAAAGCTCTGAACTCTCTGCTCCCCAAGGTTAAATGAAAAACCACATTGCTTCTAAATCAGTAGAACAATATTGATGTCACTTGAAACCTGTGTGCTGTGTGAATGGGGCTGAACTACCTTGTGATGCCGTACTAAGTTTTTACATTAGTGGGGCACATTTTGGAATTGTATGGTGACTGTGCTTATAAAGTGGATTATTAAAAATAATATTTGATGGTAGACTTCAGCTTCCCAAATGAGCAAAATATGGTTGTTTCCTTAATGAATTCTAAGCAGACCTTTATAAAATTACTGTCTGTCTCTTAATTTGCTTGTTTGAGCTGCAAGCCTTGGGTAATTTAGTAGGGTTTTTTCAGTAAATTAACCTTTTACAAAACGTAGTTCTCCAGTTGGTCATGCCGGAATTCAATAAAGTTCTTATTATGTAGAGTGGAGGATCAGACCTGCTGCCCTAATGAGTCAAAGAAATATCCTTATTGTTCTTGGTTTGTTGTTTCATAGGGTCACAACGAGCCTCTTCCCTTGCTGCATCGAGACTGGAACAGGCCATGTCTGAAGTAACTATGCAGAGCAGCACAATGAAGCAGGGACCTACGCAACTGTGGACAACTCTTGAACAAATTTGGCTACAAGCTGGTAAGTCCTGGACCACCTGGGGTTCCTTTTTCCCTCCGGTGGCGAATGAGATGACATAAGTATTAACCAAGTAGTTGAAATAGTAAGTTGAAAATCACTTTATTGCAACAGAAAATCTGCCTATCTATCCCAGATGGTCTTTGAAATACCACTTACTTGATTTTGACAAAAAATACTATAGTAGTATGATTTTTCAACTCACCTCTGTTGTTCCAAAACACACAGAAAACTTCAGTCATCACTACAATATGCTTTTTAAAAAGAGAGGTTGGGTAGTTCATTAACAAATGGTAGTCGATAGGGACAATTATTTTCATTTGCTTTTTCCTACATGCTTCCCTGTAATAAGATTGGGTAAAAACCATGTATTAAATGTGATTTAGACGGGGAACTTTCCACTCTTTGCCATGGCTTAAGTGAAAATTTTTTAAAAAGAGCAAGTCCTCCACTTCACTCACTCCTCAACTCTTTGAATCTCCCAAGGGCTTGTAGGTTGCTTATCAGTTTGAGACACTAGTGCAGAGATGCTACAGAAGAGCACATAAAGGGTAAAGAGAATAGTGAGAAGAGACTCTACCCAGAGATGATCCCTAAACTCCTGGAAGAGTTTCATGTAGGACATTTGATGATGAACAGAGTTGCCCAGCACATTCTGCCATTTGCATTCCGGGGTTTCAGAACTGATAGAAAGAAGTTCTGACCCTGCAATTTTGTTCTTATGAGATGCAGTCTTTCATCCATAACTGGGCCCACAGTTGAGAGTCTGAAATTACCTTTGAGTGCTGTGGTTGCTTATTAGATGTCTCACCATTTGCGATGAAGAAGATAAGTAGGGGCCTCTGGATCTTTGCTGATAATTTCTTATTCTTTATGCAGGAGAACCTTTCAAATTCTCATTTAACTCATCTATGCAATTGACAGTTCTCACACAAAACCTGGCAGTCTCACCTTCCTTCTCAGCAGAGATTTTTGTAGCTCTTTTTATGGGCTGTTTCCTACCAACTGAACTGTAGTTCTAGAACCAAATATGTGCCATTGTTTTTATTCCAATTTGACTAATATTGAAGAACAAAAGAACTCACGGAATGCATCATACTGTAAGTTAATCACGTATGGTCAATTTAATGACTTGTGTGCATGTAAATTTCACTCATATGCTGTGGGCTTCAAAATCACCAGCAAGCTTTTGCTTTAGTCAGTTTATACTCCTGATTTAAGGCTGCAGAGAAGGCTGGTGGGGAGCAAAATAAATGGAGGTTATTGTGATGTTAGGTGTCTGTTGTCCATCACCTTGCATATAGCTCTAGGCAGTTTACATTTTTGCTGCTGTCTAAAAAGACAAAAAGCAATAAAGACCTAGTGCTTGCTGTGATGTAGCTGTGAATTGCTGTGATTGCTTTTCTGTGTGAATTGAGTGCCTTTCTCAAAGGTGTTAATTAATTCTTTTAGATAGAATTTATTTTTATAGGCTGTAACTTTTCTGTGCTGCCATTTTTTAAATCTTTATTTTGCTTCATGCTTGCTTTTAGCTGGACTTGAATCAGGATTGATATTTTGAAAACATGTAGTGTGACTGCTGTGTAATTTCATTACTGAAGTCAGTTATTGTTATGAATGCAGCTTAATGAGCTCTTGGTGAGGTATTGGCCATTCTCTTTGCACAGTAGTGTGGAAGTTGCTGCATTCTGGTATCCGGAGGGACAAAGGGAGATGCAGGTATTTTGGGGTAGTCTTTACTCTCTATGGAGAAGGGCATCATGCCTGAATAATTAGAGAACTTCTTGGAAGTTGCTTGATGTTACACTGGGCTTAGTCAGTGTAATAGTCCAAGAGGGTATCACTGACCTTCAGTACTAGAATCTTTTCCATCTGGAAGGAGGGGAAAGCAGAAACAAGTATACATATAAGAAGTTAATAACTTCTAGAATAGAGATATTTCATAAATAACAAATTAATCAGAAATGCATGGCTAATGGCAGTTGAGGTAGTCACATGCTTTTGCATTACAGGTTACCCAAAAATTAACAGCTATGGAAAACGACAAGCTATTAATGTAATATATTCTTATGGCCACATACAGAGTCCCTTCATATTCATGGAAGAGCTGCATCAGTATGCTGTAGATTTTTATCAGGTTTAGCTTGCACTTGTTTTTCAATCGATGACTCATCTCGTGACTCGAGGCAACTTGCCTAACTTTTTCATACCTCAGTGTCCTATCTCTAAAGGGAAAAAATGTTAATCTGCCTTTGGGAAATGACTTGTGTGTTGTTGTTTTTGTTGTTTTTAACACTTTGACCTTTTTAGCATGACTCATAAATCTTTAGATAGAATTATTACAATTTCCTAACCTCATACTACAGTAAATTTATAACAAAGCATCCATCCTTTTCAGACACTCACAGGACGCAGCTGGCTGCGTCTCTGTGTGAGGATATGGATTTAGAGCACCAGCTTGCAGTCTTGTCTGGGTTCCATTAGAGCCATTGCAGTTCCCATGCCCTTTCATATCCCAGGACATGAAAACTAACAGTAGCAACCAACTGATCCAGTAGAGAGCTTTCTGCACTGGTATAGGAAAGAGGCACACAGAACCAGCTATCCCACAGCTGTGGGAGGCTGTTCTTACAGCCCTCCAGCAGCCAGGACAGGCCACAAAGCCGGCACATATACTTGCGAAAGGGAATGTTGGTGGTGGTTATACAGGGGAATCCTTACTGTATCATCCTCCACCTGCAGCTGCAATACAAAGCCTTGTACAGAAGCATCCTCAGTCCCTCCAAGCTGGAGAGCCCTTGTTGCCTAATGAGTTTCATTGTTAGCTCATGAGAACATGTGCACTCCTTTGACAGTGGCTGAAGGCAAGGCTGTGAACCCTATGCAAATAATTAATCTCTTTTGTGCTGTGATAGAGATACACACACTGCACATAAGAGGGCAAAGACTTAGTGGTTTTATCTATAACTTTTCTGGGTAGGAAAGGTAAAAAAGCAGCAGCTTTAAATGTGCAGCTACACAGTCCAAATGTGCTGCACTGTAAGAGATGTTATACCTTGTCTTTCCCTGTAGCAATACCTAGTGATCTTTGGCAAGATAGTCTTTTGTAGCTTCCTGTAAACACCAAAGAGCTGCTTGATGGATCTCTAGTCTCTAGAAAGTCATTTTCTCTTTCATGCATCAAAATAAAACTGTGAGTGCAGTCATGTGCAGCAGGGAACTTAAAACATTACTTTTGTGGCCTTCCAAATCTTCCTGTTTCTCCTGCAGGCAGTTACAGTTAGCTTTGGAAGAGCATGAGGTGTGCTGTCCCCAAGGACTAGAGAGATTGTCCATCCCTGCAGCAGGCATACTCTATTTTCAAGTGTTCTGCAGCAAAGATTGTTAATACAGCTTGTCTGGTCCTCTTTAACAGTAACCCCCCCTAGTTCTGAATGTAATGGCTTCTTAAAAAGAGTAATCTCGGAACACTTTAACATTTATAAACCTAAACATTATTCTTGGCCCCAAGTCTGAGAAACAGCTCGTTTCAGGGAGTACTTAGGAATGGTGCTACAGTGCACATGCTGTGGTGGTGCAGCTCCAGGAGAGGTGGTCTTTATGTAATCAATATACTCATTTCTCCACTTTGTTCTGCTTTTTATAACTGAGAGCTTGAATTCAACTTCAAGAGGAGAGAATGAACTTCTGTGGCATTGGTAAAGCTTGTTAACTCCTCCCTCTTGCTGCAGGAAGAGCTGCAAGGGGAATCCTAGAGATTACTGGTGCTAATACTTTCTAAAATCCTGCCAGTACTCCTCCTTTTTGTTTAGAAAATAGAGTCATGCTGTTTGGCTAAGGAAAATATACTTGAAATTGTTCAAATTTATGACCAAAATTTACCTTCATTCGACATTTTTATAAGATCACATTTGACCCAGAGAGCAAAGCATGTCAGTATTGAAAAGAAATAGTGTTAATAGTTCAAAGCTCTTTGGGTAACTGGAGTGATTTCTTATCTGAAGTTATGTGTGGTTATATTTCCAGGCAGTAATAACCATATGCTCTATTTACACAGAGCATTTTAGAATGCTGCAAGCCAGTTTTAATAAGAGTTCTGATATTCCAGCTCCTGTTACTATATTATTTTAAGCTTTACTTTTAACTACAATGTCCACTTTGTTTGTCGTTACTAGTACTTCATATCTGACAATTTAGCTTCTTGACTAACCCAATACTTTACCAAATATGGCCACTCACAGCAGAGTAGGTCTGGTAATTTGATCTGAGTTTGGCTAAATGCCTGCTAAGCTCAGCCTGCAAACCTCACCAGGTAGACCCTAAGGCTAATTTAAAGGAGCATTTAGAGAAAAATAATGGGGGCCTGGAGTGGGCTACCTGCTGTCTCGGTAACGTGCTAAAGTTTACCCTAGGAAAGGAAAGATTATAATGAACATGCCACAAACAAGAAATGCAAAGGGAGCCAGCGCAGCACAGAACAGTGAGCTAATGGAAAAACATCTGCTGCCCCGAGCTATGTACAGCAGGAACTTTCTTTTTTCCCCTTCACAAAACACTTGTGATTTATTTATTTTATTCGATATGGGCCAGTTCCTGGGAAAAAGCTGTGTTAGAGGAGATGGGCTTTGTTCCACGAGAACGAGTCATTGGGGCCAGTGGGCTGGAATCTCCAACCCCAGCTGGCCCACAGCCGCAGAGCTGGCATGCTGGCAGCAGCCAAGGGTGCAGCCAGGCCCTCCCCTGTGCCCCTCAGCTCACCCAGCACAGCTTGTGTTTGCACAGCTTGGGCACGGGCACTTAAACATTTTTCCTTCTCGAAGCTTTCAGTGATCCTAAGCCCCCACAAGTTATTAGCTCTGATATTAAAGGTATTTATCAGGTTTGGGAGACATCTTTATTGACACTGCTAGAGTAGGTGGATCAGATACTGTCCTGTGATGCAGCACTGGTTGTTGAAGCAATTGTAATGTTTTTCTTTTTAAGTGCTTTAAAATTTCAGAATTTGGTATCTAGAACTTCCCCATCTAGTGCTGGAGTTCTTGAGCTCCATAAACGCTGCTAATTTTTGTGTCTCTTTACAGTGACACAAAGCACTGTGAAAAGCTGGAACCTGGTGAGTGGAAGCAGGAAGGAGTCCTTTATTACATACCTGTTTCTGAGGAAAATAAAGGTGTGTCTCCCCTGCAATATTTATGTACTAGGATGGATTAGGAAAGCTTCACACTAGAGATAGAAATGGTAAAGTGAGCTGGTTTGATTGCCTTTGAAATGTTATTAGTGAAGTTAAGAAGCCAGCAGTCGTTCTGCTGAGCCTCCTAGTTTAGCAAGCTGTGTTCTAGGCTTTTCTGGTGGAGGCTAAAGGTCACCGAGTTCCCCATTTCACTTCATCTTAACATCCACAAGGAGGGATACTACGTTTTGATCTACACTCTCCACCTTAGTTTATTTTACTTTCTATCAGCAATGAATTTTAAAAAGTCAAAAGGATTCTTATGGCCTGATATCAGCACAGGGCATTTTGGATTGCCTTCTCCATTCCTGAGGCTTCTGGATGTTTCTCGTCGCTGGGGCAGGACATAAAACTGTGGACTGATAATGCTTCAGCATCGACAGGCTTCAAAGAGCACATATTATTTCTTTAAATTTGGGACATGCAGACATTCATGTGTGTCTCGAACACTCGCTCGTGAAGGAAACAGGCAGCAGCTACCAATGCTTTTTATTAAGCGTTCTGTGGATCCTTTGCCATGAGACAGAGAGGAACCTGTTGTACTGCCAGTGGTACCCAGAGAGTGAGTGAACTGCTCAGTAAGTTTGGACAAGTTATGAAGTAGACTCAGTCATGAAGAAGGAGGCAGGACATCTGTTTGTAGGAATCCTAATAGGAATGTATACTTGACTGGGCTGGAATATAAAGGCTTAGAAGTCCTTTCTTTGACAGTAACCAGCAATGCATGTTTTGAGAGAGGGTGCAAGAGACCCCAAAAAATGCTCTTCCAACAGAAGCATTTTTATGTCATTCTTATCAAAGGTGGCCTAATTTTCAGGAAGATTGTGGCTTGCTTTTCCCTGCTGGGAAAGAGTGCACCAGTAAACAGGGCCCTATTTCACATAAAGGAACCAGCTACCTTGTAGTATTTCAGGTCATGTTTTGACTGTGCCATTTAGTACCAAAGGTAGCTTATGGCAGTTTTGCTTCCAAAAACTTCCACTCTCATGCTGCATTTGTAAATAAAGAAGTTGAGACATTTCAGGCCTTGTGAGACCCAGAGCTTGGGACTTTAAAGCAAGTCCCCAGACTTCAGTTACCAGTTTGCATGCAAAGAGGGCCTTTGAGAATGTAAATCTATTGCCTCATTTAAAAGAGCAAGTGGCTGAGCTCAGGCGGATGGGAACATGTGGCAGGTTTTGTACTTCGTTTCTGTATCAAACATTGGCATCAAATAAAATTATTGTAGTCAGGGTATGGCTTGAGGAATCTTCTGTCTAAGCTGCCACAAATTGTCAGGCTGCTGTATGCAGGGTGGTGTCATAGCATGGAACAATGTCTAAACGTCACCTGCCAGAAAGGAAAGGCAGTAGGGAAAACCTTTGTCATGGTAATTTTCTGTAGTCACTGCTGAAGGCAGAGCTTCTCTCCAAGGAGTGGGTCTTTCCAACTGGCTAAGGGCTCCTGCAGTAAAGCTCCTGAAGGCAGATGATGTAGAACAGAATTCACCTTCCTTCACATCCTCACAGATGCTCTCACCTTCTTAAGTGTGAAGGGCTGCTCCCCACTGTACCATCCTGCTGGACGTTTGCCTCTGTTACCCTGGCCATATCACTATGCAGTAACATTTTGGGGGAGAGTAGGGTACTATAAATCTGGCAGGCACACACAACCAAGTGATGTGGAGCAATCTTTGTGGGAGTTAAGTGCTGCATCTTGGATAACACCAAATGTGATTCACAAGGAATGAAATTTTAACTCTTGGGTTGTTCACATTGCATAAAAACATTTCAAATCTGTTTGATTTTTTTTTTAGGCTAGAATTACAGTTGTTGCTGCAGTGACATGCACTGCCACTCTTGACACTGCTTTGAAACGCTTTGGAAATGGGAAAAAATAGTCAGTGTTCAAGGTTGTTAACCAGCTATGTTTCTCAGACTAGCACTGTGATACAGACATGACTAAATTACACTGTTGTTATGCCTCTGATGGGCTACCTAACAGAACTCTGCAAATAATTTATCTTGGGAGACAAAATAAGGGGGCTGACTGCAGGAGACGCAACTTTGTCAGTGTTCTGGAAATTGCTCTCGGTCTGTGTGTTTGTCACTGGCCTTTGGAGAGCAAATAGATGATACGCTTCTGGCAATTTTCACTTGATTGAGGATCTTCACTAGAGGCGAGCTTCTAGCAGAAATGACTGGAAGAACTAGGAGCTCATTTTAGGGGCTGGCAGTAATCTGAGTGATGTGTGCCACTCTCAGGGACTGGACCCAGCATTAAAACTGGTATGGGAGCCCCCGGTGGTCCAGGGGAAAATTCACTGCACTGTCACTGCAGAGACCCGGGTTCGATTCCCGGTCGGGGCCCCTCCCCGGGCAGATGGAGCTCGTTAGCCCATAAGGCAATCCATCTACGTCCTGAGGACCTCGCTGCCACCGTCCAAGCGTGCTTGGCCCCGGCAGATGAACCTCAGGATTAAAGGGTGGGCTCAGTTCCGCGCACACTGTGTCTCACCTAAAAAAATCCAATGCGCAGGCTGGAAGGTGGAAAGACCTTCCCCGGTTCTTCGTTCGCGAAGAGACTGGCCATCATCATTTTCCAAAACTGGTATAGCGGTCTAGCTGCAAGTCAAGACAGAGGAAGCCATAGCCACGAGAGGAGACAACAGTTGTTTGGAAGAACAGCAAAGTAGGGTGGACAGTACTGAAAGAGAGCACAGATGGGAAGCATTAAAGTGGATTTGAGAAAGGAATGAATCTAGGCTGAATCTTGAAGTTAGATGGATAGTTGCTTGTGGTCTCGGTGCAGGTGCAGGCTTCAATTACTGAATGAAAGTAGATGGTGCATGATTCAACCTGTCTTTGCCCATCCGTGCAATGCACTGTCTCAGTCCATACCTATAGGTAAAAGTGCTGAAATATTTCTTAGTGTCATTCACACTCAGAGTTTCTAGCATTACTCCAGAGAGGCTAATAGAGGAGTGGTACTTCCAGGATCATCATCTCTCTGCTCAGTAGTATTCAGAGAGTTTTCTTTGGTACTTAGTTAAAAACAGAATGTAATTTGTTTTAGTTTTTATGAAAATGCTGTTAACTGAGACAGGGCAAGGAAACTTGGCTTTAGATTCAAAACTTTGAAGAATGTCAGTACCAAGAAAAATGTAGTCCAGCAATTATAGGTTCATAAATGGCTTCCCTGAAGCATTGACCCTTTCATGGGATAAGAATTATAGATTTTGGTAGCTGTGTCAGCCTAAGAAGATATCCTCTGCTTTGGAGTGGAGCTGAGTGCCATGTCTCTAAAACAGAACTTCCTCACAAGGGCTGCTAATTTTATTAGGTGTTTATTTACTGCATAATTAGGTTATATAAGGAGATAGGCTGATTAATCCAGTGGTCAGGAAACTGCTAACCCAGGTAGCACAAAAACAGGTGTTTCAGTACTTTCAGTACCACTGAGGGTATTACCATGAAAAATGTAACAGGTACTTGTTTTTTGGGTTTGATTACTGCCTCCTCTAGGTGTGTTTTTCTTCCGTGTTACATAAGCCTGTCTTGTTAATCTGTAAATAAAATAAATGAGTGTGTAATAGAAGTGAAAAATGAGTTTGCAGAAAACTCATTTTAATGAAGGCCTAAACGGCATCCTTTAATGTCTATTTTTAGCTCAGTAGCTAGAAATTTTAGCACTCCTTTCCTTTCATAACCAAAAGGCACCCCTCTCATTCTTTTTTATGCAAATTAGACCTCCCACACCATTAAATCATTTTTGTTGACTATTGAGCCTGCGAAGAAATGGACTGAACTTTAATATGCTACATTACCATACCATAAAATACAATTTGTAGATCTTATTTAGATTCTGTGTTGCTGCACTTCCTCTAAATAATTGTTATTACTGAAGAAGATTTACAGGCACCATTGAAAGAGTAAGTACTCTCCATTTTGTATGCACTGAAATGCCGGCTGTGTATGATTTCACATCTAAACCCTTTGTTTCCAATTCTTTTCTGAAATGCAACAAGTCACACGATGCTGTTAGTTACTAATAGAGTTTTTTATACGGCAGTATGCAGAACTTCTGCCGACTCCAAACAGTGCCAGGATTTCACCCCTTCTTTTGTGCTGCTAAGTTTGTGCTAACTTTGCGAATGAAGGGTTCATCTTCAGGCAGTGATCGCCTCTTTGCACATCCCCATCCTCATTTATGCCACATGCACAGCATCAGCTGCTATGCAGCACTTGGCAGGAAAATGCTCTGTTCCTTGGAAGTGCAAGGAAAATACTGTCCTCCCACAAATTTTTGCGTAAGGCTGTGCAAATACTCAGCTTGACAAGGTACATGGCCTTGCTTTCTGTTATTATAGATAGCTGCAGCCTCTTGGAGCCAAGGGAAGGGATGCATGCAGAGATTTTATGATTAACCAGAGAGAAATGTATATGAGTCATTCTGAAAGAGTATAACTCTTATGAAGGAACTAATATTTTGCTCATGTTGACAGCCTTGGAGAATGACATTTATCTGTAGCACGACCTAGGGATGGCCAAGGAATATTCGAGCATTTTCTTGACAGTGCCTCACCCTTCTTCTAGGAGGACCACCTCAGAATTGGAAGGGTATTCAGCCATGCTGTCACTTCAGTACATAATCCTTTTTAGTGTGCCAATGGAAATGCTATCTGTGGTCCCAGTTGCACGTCAGATAGGCAAGGAGGAGCCTTTCCATGCTCAGGCAGGACTGCCTTTGAGATGCATTCCTGCTCACCTCTTGCCAGCAGTCTTGATGTCACCATGCCAAGTCCCCACAGTCTTCTGGGTCTCCCAGTGTTTTGAAACTGGCAGAATTTCAAATCTATTTAAGAGAAATTGTCACACTAATTTCCCTCCTTGCAGAGACTTCCTGAGAATATTCACTGCCTTTAAAAGTCAGGGCATTTAAGGTTGTGTCTAATTTCAGAATCGTTTTTTCTAAATCTGGAGCCTAAATTAGTAATTTTGAATTGGACTCTTGAACTGTCAATACTTACTGCATTACCACATCAGTTATAAAAAAAGACACTGATTTTTTGCAGTGAGAACACACAGAACACAAACAGGTTATGGACCAAAGAGCAGTGCCTGCTGCATGAAGAGAGAGAATTATTTTATATGTGTACATGCATACAGGTTTGTGTATAGATGTGTGTGTGTGTATATATATATATATATATCTGTCTAAAAACACAGTTTTCCTTTTCAGTTACATGTAGCAGTGAAAACTGAGTATCACTTCTGACCTTTTAAAAGAATTCAATATCTAATAAATCTAGAATTAGGCTATTTCAGTTGAAAGAGACTTACAACGATCATCCATTCAGTCCAACACAACAATCATCTAGTCAGACAGTCATTTAGTCCAAATCCTGAGAAATGTTAAAGTTCAACCATGAAATGTGTTATGAAATTTATGTTGATCATGAGAAATTATTTCATTAACAAGTTGACATTCAAGCACATAGGTATGCCTGTTACTTTTTTTTTCCTAAGAAAACCACTAAGACAGTTGCTGAAAGATCGAGAAAGTAAATGAGTGGTCTCTTCCAAGAGCTATATTTTGTTTTTCTGTATTGTATGAGGAAGTAAATGGGTGAATACACAATATAAATAGGTCTAGATTATAAAAGCCTTTTGATTTTAACAGTCTCTGAAAATTTAAGAGACAGCTATCTCATAAACTTGACAAACAAGCAGAGAGAAACACTTTTATCATCTTTTTAAATGGGGAAATATTTTTTTAAGGTAAGTTATCCAGCTCAGATGTATCATATTACTCTGACATGTCTGAAGTTCTCAGTTGACAGGGGTATCTTACTCTGTTCTTTTTTTCCCCCCCGATTACTTGGAAATACATATGATGGCTCCAAGTAGCTACCAGCCCTGCTTCCTTAGGGCTTAGTGCAGCACTGTTTACGTTCCCAGTGGAGGAATCCTTAAGGCTGTCCTCTGTCTGGACACCACCTAAAGATGTCCATGAACATCTGTATAGAGCCCTTAGCATTAGGAAAAGATCCATTCAGGGAATCCAATCATGATAGCAAGCACTAACCATAGTAGTAAGCCTTGTGCCGGATCGTGGCCTCATGTTTTAATATGCTTAAGGGAGATGATTTATAATTAATACAAAGAAAGGTCTCTGTTATATTTCCTCTAATGGTACGGTGTTTTTTGCTTTGTGTTTATGGTTTGGTTTTTTGTTTGTTTTTTTTTTTTTTAGCTGAACTCTTCATGGAACAGCAGCATCTCAAAGAAGCAGGCTTTTGTATCCAGGAGGCAGCTAGTCTTTTCCCCACATCTCATGCTGTACTGTACATGCGTGGGAAGTTTGCAGAGATGAAAGGCAATTTGGAGGAGGCTAAGCAATTGTATGATGAAGCGCTCACAGTGAATCCAGCTGGAGTGGAAATTATGAACAGCCTGGTAAGTTTGCAGGGGCTCAGCTCCATTATAGTATTTATGTTCCTGATTAACTGTAATAGGAGGGGAGAAGGCTCGTGCTTGCTCTGGATGCCATTGTCTTCCTAATCCTGAGAGCAAGTGACTGTTCCAAGAATAAATTGGGTAGCTTGAACCTCTATTTTAAGACTGGATTGAATGTTTTTAACTGATTAGCACTTATATCAAAAGTAAATATTTTAATTGACAGAGGCTGATAGTTTTGGAAGTCAATCCACTGCTTTGTCTTTGCTGCTTTTCCTACTAACTGTTATTAATTTTAAATTAGCAGTACATGGATCTTTGAAAGATTTGAACTAAATAACTCTAGAATATGGAGAGAGAGAGAGAGAGAGAGAGAGATGGATGGGGTTTGTAAACCTTGGGCTGGTGTCTTGTGTCTACTCAAATCAAGATAAACTGTAACTTTACAACAAAATTAAACTCTTGTTCCCTTAAGCTGCAGCTTAGTTCCAGCCTTGTGTAGGGGCAGTGACTCCACAGTTTTGGGGTTTTTTTGGTAACTCTCCTACCCAGCAAGTTTTTCTTTTTTCTGTGGCACCAAGCCCAAAACAAACTGTTTGCCAGACACAGGGCCTAGAGCTTAATAACAATAGTAGTAATACAGGGAGCTTTGTGGAAGACCAAAACCCACTTCTCTTGTGAAATCAGAACAGTAAATCAAATTTCATCAATGAAGTGTCTTGTTAACTGTAGCCCTTATTAGATCTCTCCAGGATTTTAGAAGTCTGTCTTGACAAATTTATTTTTTATAGGAATTCTGTATCCATGTGCCTGCTTAGAGTCTTTGTTAGCAGATTCGTATCTCCTGGCATGAATTTGGTCCTCATGGAGTCTGCTGGTATCTCCAAAAGTGAAGGGATATTAGTGCACTAGAGGACAAATGGGAAGTTATAATTGAGAGAAAATAGTAGAACTTACAGGCAAGGGATGAGATATTTGGTAATAATGAATGTGTACAAAATAAGGAATATGTACAAAACCAGCAATTGAATAGCTGGTGCATATGTCAGGAGAACATTAAAGAACAGCTATACAGATTTCAAGCTTATATGGGGTAATAATATTACTCTGATGTTCGGATATAGCCTTTACAGAATCAGTCATTAAAAACCTAGCTAGATGGAATTATATTCTTTGCTCAGTCAGAATTTCAGACAAGTCACTGATACCAGAACAGCCATCAAGTTAGATTCCAACATGGTACTAATAGCTTTAATTTTTGTCTTATTTTGTGGACACAACCACATTCTGTGTCTTCCTATTTCAGTTGCTTGAAATTTTCTGAAACTATAGTAATTTGGAATAAAAATTTCTGAGATGCAAATCACTCTGGCCCAGTTTACTTCGGAAAATGTCATAAGTGTTCCGGAAAATGAGGCTACAGAAGAGACCTTAAAGGCTTCTGTGACATCTTCTTTACTGTGCCTTGGTGTCTACAGGTTTTGCAAGTAATGGGTAACATATCAATATGCTTTTTACCATCCCTAAGAAAATCCTCTCCAGGTTATCCAAGTTGTAACCTTTAAAAAACACATATGTGCTTAGCAGATATGTATTTCTGAAAGCTCTAAGGAGTCTGTGAATGTTCCGTCCCCTCAAACTCCAGTAATTTTCAACACAGGCAAGAGGGATGATGCTGGTAACTACAGGCCTGTCAGTCTTACTTCAGTGACTGGTAAAATTATAGAGGTTATTCTGGGAGTTACTGAAAAACACCTGAAAGACAATGCTGTCATTGGTCACAGCCAGGATGGATTTGTGAAGGCACCTGCCCTGGGGCAACCCTGGGTGTATGGACAGACTGGGGGATGAGAGGCTGGAAAGTTGCTTCACAGAAAGGGACCCTGGGAGGTCCTGATTGACAGCAAGTCAAATATGAGTCAGCAGTGCCCTGGCAGCCAGGAGGGCCAACCGTATCCTGGGGGCATCAGGCAAAGCATTGCCAGCTGGTCGAGGGAGGGGATTGTCCCCCTCTGCTCTGCATTGGGGTGGCCTCAGCTCGAGTCCTGTGTGCAGTTTTGGGCACCGCAGTATAGGAAGGTCCAAAGGAGGACCACAAAGATGTTGAAGAGTTTAGAGGAGAAGCCATATGAGGAGCAGCTGAGATCACTTGGCTTGTTCAGCCTAGAGAAGAGGAGACTGAGAGGAGACTTGATAGCTGTCTATAGCTTCCTCATGAGGGGACGCAGAGAGGAAGGCACTTAACTCTCTTCTTTCTGGTGACCAATGTTAGGATGGGAGGGAATGGCCTGAAGCTGTGTCAGGGGAGGCTTAAGTTGGATATTAGGAGAAGGTTTTTCACCCAGAGGATGATTGAGCACTGAAACAGGCTCCCCAGGGAAGTGATCACAGCACCAAGCTTGCCAGAGTTCTGGAAGTGTTTGGACAATGCACTCAGGCACATGGTGTGAGTCTTGGGGCCTTCTTGTGCAGTTTTGGGCCAGGAGACGGACTTTGATGATCTTTGTGAGTCCCTTCCAGTTCAGAGTATTCTGTGGTGATGTCTTAGTCAAGGGACAGAAGTAAAATTTAGGAGAGTTGAAAAAGACAAGGAGATGGGAAATTTGGGGGCAGAGACTCAGTCTGTAAGCAAGTGAGGAGAAGGAAAGATAAATTCAGTAACAAAGTGAGAGAATTAAGGATAGACAGAAAATAGGGTAAGATAGGTAACACTGGATAAGACTGGATAGATAAGAAGACACATGGGTTGAGAGGTGGGCATGTTGGAAAGGGCAAATTAAAAGGGTCCATCTTCTGAGAGTGGCAAAGGAGCAGGAACCTGTACTTCCTTTCCATTTCCTTCAGTCTCCTTAAGATTCTGATTCTTCCCATCCTGGTGCCAGCAAATATCAGTGAAAATCACTTGCTTAAGCATGTGCCTCATCTCCTTTATCTTGGCCATGCTGGCAGCCTGTGGTTTACACCTGTTAGCAAAGGTCTGGTCTATCCCTGCTGATATGAATCATGGCAGTAGTTATATGATGCCACATAATGGCACTCCTTTGTATGTTTTTCCAAAAGCTAGGAAATTGCACATAACAAGTTAGAAACATCTGATGAGCACTATAGAAAAGCCTGTAAAGAAAAGCCTGTAAAGAAATTAATCATTCTGCCTTCAGAACAGAGCTGGAATAATGTGCAGTAAACAAGGCTTTTAGGGCTATGCATCAAATAAAAAGGGCAAAACTGAAATACTGAATGGCTGCTAGCTAAGTGATTTTGTCCTGTGTACTGAATGAGACAGTGTCCCCATGGGGAACTTAAGACTGGGTTTATGCAGTTGAGGATGTAATGTAACAAGTGGTAAATTCTGAATCTCCTCAAGGCCATTAAAAGAAAACTGAATGCCTTTCTGAAATGTATGAATTAGCCAAGTGCTAGCTGTACTTTTATTAAAAATACAAGTTTTTGAGCACAGTATGTTCAGTTCCCTACCAGAGGGAAATATATGTCTTGGCTTATGCAAGATGCCGAAACAGATTATCACCTAGTCCCGAGGGGTTCAGAATTATGAAAGACACGTACGCAGGCACCTGAAATTAAATTTACACATGTTGTTTCAGTGCTGGTCCTCCAAAATTGAGAGCATCGTTTGCCCGCTGTAGTAATACTGTTGTGGAAATGTAATAAATTAGAGAAAGATGGTCTGGTTATGAGAATTACTGTTTGACTTGGTGCCATCCAGCCGACCTAGTCCACTTTAAGGGAAGACTCTGCTGCAGACAGTGCCAATCCTCCCTGGTGTATCAGCATCAATTAGCAAAGTAGTCATGTCTCTTCCCTTGGGCTCTCAGAAGTGGGTTGTCAGAGCTATATTTGGAAAGTTTCAACCTGAAGAGTGTCGCTGACTTTAAATGAAGGGCACAAATCTAGCAATGAATGAGTCCACCGGGTGTCAGTAACTTCACCTTTACACAGAATAGAGTCACCACCATAATACACACAAGCTCTTTCTCTGCTTAGCTGAAAATGGCTGTGTTTTACTGTGACTGCAGGGTGTTTACAGTAGCTGTCAAATCAGTGTGCTTTCCATATAAAGCACGGTGCTGCGTGGAAGAGCAGTGCAGTTCAGCAGGAGTGCCATGCTGAGCACATCCAGTGAGGTGAGCAGCGTGCTCTGCTTCATCACGGTGGCCTTTGGCACTCGGTGTCAGTACTGTGGTTAGGAAACCACAGGCACTTTGAAAATACCACATAGTTGTGCTGCTTCTTGTGACACGTGCGATTTCTGAGTGATGTCACAGGATCCTTAAGCCTGTTTTAGGAATCCACCATTGGCATTTACAAAGTAAATACTACTGGCTGATAACCTAATTTAAGGAAGGATATTTGTTGAGGAGTTCTGTTTTCTCTTGAAAAAGACATGCGCAGTCAGTTTTTGAGGCTATTTGGAGCACACTTATGTACCAAAGAACTCCTGGTGAGGTGTGGAGCTACTCCTTTGGCTGCCAGAAACAATTAGCTTGGCCTTTAAAAATCATACATACTGTGAGACCACAGTTTTCTTTCATAAATACAACTTGCTAAGGTTCTTTTTCCACATTTCTTCTGATTCTGTCTCACACATTTCTGTCATCCCTCCCTTTACCAGAACAGCCCTGTTTTTTCCTTCTTCTCTTTCACAGGCTCCTTCTGGGGCCTGCTTGCAAGGATCACAGAGCACTTCTCCCCCCCAGGGAGGCTGATGGAGTCTCTACTGAGCAGGTGTCTTTGCTGGTCTAGAAACAAGAGCTTAGTCCGTATCCCTTTGTCTTACACTATGACCTCTGACAGCACATTTCTACAACCAATAACTATGGCTTACTTTTTTCAGTATGTACCAAATTTTGTTTATATAACATCATGCTATACACAGCTTTGGGACAGTGATAACAAAACTGACATGTGCCCAGCAAAGTCAGAAAATATAATACAAGCTGGGGCAGATGACACCTCCTTGTAAAGCGATACACAAATCTACCTACCCGTACGTAACTACAGAATGACACTGGGATTTGCTAGTTCCAGCCACAGTGCATTCAGTACCATTCCCACTTTTGATTCAGAGAAGGAGCAAATCAATGCCAGCATGTTGGATTTGAGTCCTAAAGCTTCATAAGTAATATTGCAAGATAAACTAAAAACATACTGAGATACTCAGAAGACTCCTGCCCAGCATGCATCTCACATAGCACTTTGTCAAGTCAGAGCAATTCGTGACATGTTTTAGTTCAGAAAAGAAGAAAAAGAATTGTATATTTAAAAGGGAAGGAAATGGGCACCCTCATCTCCATCACTGTGCCAAATTAATGAAAACAACAAACAATACCATCAAAACAAAGCAAAAAATTTGTTTGATTCATACTTGGATCTTACTGAGTGCAGTGGAAGATTGTAATGATTCTTCACTTCTCTTGAAGGGTGGGGCAAGGATGATAAGGTTGTTGTCAGAATGCTGCATAGCTGTCTGCATTGCTTTATCCCTATGCTTGAAAGCAAAACAAAGTGAAACATATATTGGGTTTTGTTTGGTGAGTTTTTCTGAAGGTTAAAATGAAAAGCAGCCTTCGTAATGTGTCCACATAAATGGGAAGAAAACATAATCTAGTGAACATGTACTTGATTTGTTCCATAATCAGATAGAATATACAGGTAACAGGGGTTGTGCTAATCATGAGAGTTCTTTTTCGACTGTCATCTGAACCACAAAACATAAGATTGGCAACCATGGAGAAAGGTTCACAGTCACATAGTACTTCCCAAGTGAAGTTCAAAACAAGCTTCCCACTCACATAGGTTTAAGTCACCTAGGCTGGGCTATTTTTGACCGCTGTTTTCCAAGATTAGTTTAGATTCTGACATTTCCCCAGGAAGCCCTGGTTATTTTTGGGGAGAAGTTCTTATGGAGAGTGCAGTTAGGGAGGTATCAGCCACATACCAGAACCACAGAATGGTTGAGGTTGGAAGGGATATTGGGAGATCTTGTTAATCCAACTCCCTGCTCAACAGGTTCAGCTAGAGCACGGTACCAGGACCATGTCCAGCTGGGGTTTGAACATCTCAAAGGATGGAACAACCTCTGTGCAATCTCTTCCAATGTTTGATCACCCTTACAATAAACAAAGCTTTTACTTATGTTTAAATGGAATTTCTTGTGTTTCAGTTTGTGCCCATCCAGTCACTGAATACCACTGAGAAGAGTCTGGTTGTTCCATCTTCTTTAGACTTTACTGTCAGATATTTAATTGTATTGTTAAGGTCTCCCCCCTCTTCTTCAGACTGAACAAGACCCAGCTCTCAGCTTCTCTTTGTATGACAGATGCTCCAGTCCCTTAATGATCTCAATGCCCCTTTGCTGGACTTTTTCAAGTATGTCCATGTCTTCCTTGTACCTGGAGAGCCCAGAACTGCTCACAGTGTGCCAGGTGTGGCCTCACCAGTGCTGAGCAGAGAGGAAGGATCAACTCCCTTGACCTTCTGGTAACGCTGTTCCTAATGCATCCCAGGATGCTGTTTGCTGCCTTTGCTGCAGGAGCACGTCACTGGCCCATGGACAGCTGCTTGTTCACCAGTTCCTTTCCTGCAAAGCTGCTTTCCATCCAGTCAGCCCCTCCAAAGTGAATTTGAAGCTATTACCAGGAATTTTTTTCTGCAAGTAGATACTAAACATAACACTGGTATGACTGTACCAGGTTAGGCCAGAGGTTTATCTAGTCCTTCTCACCAACAGCATCAAAGAAGTTCCTAGGAAAGAATGAGGGCAGGGCAGGCATATGTGATACTTCTAAGGTTATGACTTAGCTCAGGGACATCCTGAAGTAGAGTTAGATTCGACTTGCATAGTAATTCACATTGCATTTCTCCTTCATGAGCTTGTCTTGAGCCTGTGTTAAGAGCTTTCATCATTCACAATACCCTTAGGCAAGGAGACCCACAGGTCTCCTTTCTGCTGTACAAAGAACTGCCACATTCTGTATGTTCTCAATGCAGCTCTTTTTAGCCATGGAGCTGCACCTTGTTCTTATTTTGGAAGACACCCTGCTGATTCTTATTCATCCCGCTCCCGTTACTGATTTTATAGGTATCTGTCACTGAACCAGTCCTGTTCCTTTCTCTATTGCTACTTCCTCTCTCTGAACTTCTTACAGTTCTTTTTAAGATAGGCAGAATAGAGCAAATAATGCACTTAGAAAAAATAACTTACCTTCAAGGGCAGTGTTGTGGACTCACTGTTTAAAAAAACCCTCTCTGCCCATGGTCTTTTACTTGCATAATTATGTCTATGTACATTTTCATAGAAACACAATGTTCTAGTTCAACTGTTTTGTATTAACCCGATTTTGTTATCAAAGGTCTGTTTCCATCTCCTCGTGCCTGTAGGGGCTGGATTTTATTTTCTGAATGGTCAGCATCTCTAATAAATGCATGGTTATTTATAATAGCAGTAAGCAGTGTAACACTTGTCTCGGGTCCTTGCAGAGATGTCGGTGTCCCAGTCTGTGAATACAACGCAGGCAAGAAGCATGTAGTTCTAGTATTTGATAAATATACTTCATTTTGCTTGCCAGAGACATCCTTTTAGCTGGTGGAACACAGATTTCTCTCTACTGGTAATGCTGGAAGCTGAAGACCTTGATTGAGAACAGATTTTTGTATAGGTTATATAAGTTCATCGCTCTTGATTACATCTGAGCATTTAAAAACTATATGATACTGTATTTAAAACTTCTGTTCTTAATTGTTCAGTGGGATGCAAGGACTGAATAAAAAGAAAGAGCCTTTGAAAAGAGCCTTGGACTGTTTAATTTGGCCTTCATTGTGTACTTAGGATGCAATTTCATGTTCATTTTAGTAGGAGAGTCAACCTATTGTATCCAGACTCACATTTGGTAGGATCAGGATAATTTGAAGACTACAGTTTCTGCTGATTAGAACATGGAAATGAATTATTTCTGTTCATTTATTTCATTTTACCTCACAGTATGGTGCATGCATCCTTGTTTTCAAAGGCATCCATTCACATAATAAAAACATGGTTTGATTGCTTAATATTTTCAAGGATGACATGTGTTACTTCCTTGGGGATTTGTTTCATGCTGCCATGGAGTAATGATATAAATCACAGGGCAGATTCTCTGCGTCGGTAAATTATCATAGGTCCATCATACCAAGGTCTGTACGTCTTGCAAGGCAGCTAGGACCCTAATTAAAACCATTTTTACCTTGAAAACTAAATTAGAATGCTTTCTGTGCTTAAATGTGAGAACAAAAGAGCGTAATTTTCACATTATTTAATAGAGTTAGTTATCATCTGAGAAGCTGCCTTTGTGTGTAGTTTATGCAGTTTTTTTCTGTTTTGTAGATAGCTATGCCGTGGTCTGTTTCCATTTACAGTGACATTTCTTTCTCAGTTTTTCATATTTGTGTACAGAGAACTGAACATCATGATTACAATTCATTCTCTAGTAGTTAGAACAACTGTGCATTTGTCCTAAGTGTAATTAGGTGGGTAATTGTATCTAGAGACACAGCAAGTGACCTGTTTTTATCTGTTCTGGAGATACTTCTTCCTGGCTGCATTTGATGCTCCCTCTGCTCTTGTTTAGACAAAGGTAATAAGCAGAGTTAAGGACTGGGCAATTCTGATGAAGTTGACAGTTGTACTATTTCTGTGATGCTGAGAATAGTTTTCGTTATCATAGCTACTACCTAAACAAATACTTAAATGAAATCTTGGAGAAACTGCTGTCGTAAGAATTTGAATTTCGGTAGATAATGTCTGCAAAAAAAAAATTTTGACTATTCTTTAACATACAAAACAATTGAAGCATTACTAGAAACGCTTTCTAAGTTTTTATCTTAATACCTCTATTCCTTGTGTTCATTACTTTAAATATTTTTTGATGGTATCAGGTGTGTTTATTATTCAGAATTTCTGTGGTAAAACCTGCTTCAAGAGAGGGTTATTTTAAGAATCTGATTTATGTATTGACTAGTTCTTAATTACATTCATCTGTATGACTCAAGGTTGGTGTGGCTTCCGAGTTATAATATAGTAAAAATGCATAGAAATAGAAATATAAAAACCGGTATCAGTTATTAAATTACCTCAGACGCTCCATATGCCATGTCCCTTAAACCTGAGAAGCCACAAGCCAAGCTGTTAGGACTGTTTGTGAGGGAGTGCTGCTGCAGGGGCAATCTTTTGGTGTTTTAGAAAGAGCGAGATAGAGCACCCAAAGCAAATGTATGAAAGCGGGCAACCTCTAGATTTCTCTTCCCAAACCAGGCACCATTTCATGGTATTTATCAAAGCACTTCAGGCTGGGACTCTGCTACTGTTGTGCAACAGGGTGGGTCCTTCCTCTTAGAGAGAGAAAAGAACTGCAACTCAGTCATTTTCCATTGAAGGCAATTCTCTGAAGAGGCCAGAGAGGAGGTGGAGCCCTGGCTCTCGCCATCCCTGGCATGGCCAGCTCTGCTGCACTTTCAGCTCTGATTATGTGTCACACTTTACTCTAAACCTCGGTAAAACAGGGATGAAGCTACTAATCTACTTCATCTGGGGTTTGTGAAGCTTAATTAATATCTGCACATACTTTCAGATGACAGGCGCTCTGTAAACACAAAATTTATTTATTCTAGTTGTATGTCTTGATTCCTGTATTCATTCGGGATTTTGGACCACAAATTATTCTGGACAAAGTACTGCAACTGTTCAGCACAAATTACGTGCTTTAGAGCTCTGAGTACCCTTATGTCCCTAAATGTAAGTAGTGATGAAAACATTATTGCAGTGGGAGTAGGATTTAGGAGGCAGACCTGCAAACTATTTCTTCCTCTAGCAAGGATTTGTTTTCATTAGAGGAATCTGCTGTGCCTGTGTGTCGTGCCTTGCCCTCCACTGTATTGATGAATTGTTGTAGCAGTGCTGTGAAGGACAGAGTAAAATAGAAGCAAATGTGAATCTGACAGCTTTTTAGCACAGCCCTCTCCTCTTCCTGGGGATAAGATATGACAACACCTGCAAAAAATAGCTTTTTGCAGGGGGAGGGAGGGTGCTTCCTTTCTCTGACAGTAAATGTATTCTCCTGCTTTGCAAATTCAGTGCAAGCAGAACATCTTTGTACCAGCACAATTCTGCAATTTTTCCCTGGTGAGAAGGGGGTTGGATTTTTAAGAGAGAGATGACAGACCTAAAGGTAGGAAAAGCATTCATGCAGACAGTCATTACAAGCCATTCCAAAAATGGAGCAACCTTGAACGAAGTGCCTTTTTTTTTTTTTTTCCCCTTCCTTAAGTAAGTAATAGTGACAGTCAACAGGAGATTCGAGCCACCCAGAGGAAGACAAGTGACGTCTTCCGTGATGCAGCTTTGAGAGCTACACACACTGGGACTCTCTTAGGTCTACCTAATATGGAGTGCACAAGAAAACACTGCAAGGGTGAATTTGCAAAGTCCTAGTCTCCAGCAGGATATTTTTGGACTACTCTGATAGTACAAAACATTTAAACATTTCAGTCCACCCCATAAGTTTTCCCTCGATGAGGGGACTATGCTAGGAACAGTTTTTCTCTTTTTATTTTTTTTTTCTGTTGAGTGCACTGCATTTCTCCAGTACATTTGGAGAATAAGCAGATGGTGATATATAGGTGTGTAAGAGAAGGGGAGGGGAAAGAATTGACAGCAAAAAGCATAGACTGCTACTCATTTAAAAATGCCAAGTTAAAGCATTGACTACTCAGAGACAGTTAAAATCACTTTCTTTCTCTTCCATTACCTGTTCAGTAGGTTGTTTCTTCTTTTTTCATCTCTTTGCCTTGTAGATTTCTGCAGGACTTAAACCCAACCTTGATTTTCCCCAGAAGGCTTTTTCAATGCTATTTACTTGCTGTTTTATTCAAGAAAGGTAAAATTCACCACAAACAATCTTAAAGTGCACTTAGGTAAAAGCTTATTTCAGTGGTTTTGAAAGAGTATCTGAAAACAACAGAACAAACAATCCAGAACCAAGAAATCAGGCAGAAGTCCTCAGCCCTTTGGAATAATCAATGCCTGAGGCAGGAACTTAATATACATTTTGTGTTTGTTCTTCGTGACATCTAAACTTGTGTATTTTTTCCGTGTTGAAAACATATCTCTTGCTCTATTCCTCGTCCTTCCTCAGGCTTCTATAAATATCCAGTCTATCAGTGAGCTGCTGTTTAATATTGCTAATGTGAGTCTTGCTTATGTTTTTGTGAAAGGGGTTGAGAGAGAATCCCTGGCTGGAAAAAGATGGAGGCAGGGGAAGGCCCCAGGGCAAAAACAGCCTGTGGGCATCAGGGGTGGGATAGAGAGATCTTGACTTGTCGGGGTAGTAAAACAAAGACTGGGAAGAGATCTTCCTGCTCTCTGCAGGTACGCGGGGAAATAAATAGTGAATGCTGTGGAGGGAGAAAAGCTGCATCAGCTAAAGGAGGCAGCTTGATCTGCTATAAGTGGCTGCTGGAGATTGAAGAGGGTTCTCGGCCATCAGTGCAGGGAGGTTCTGAAGCAGCCTTCTAGGTCATCAAGTATCATCTGATACTGCAGCATGGTCAGTTTATGAGGGAGAGATTGGACAACCCCAAAAGTACCTGTAAGTAGGACTTAACCAAACCCAAAACAGTGGTTGCCCATTCAGGCATGCAGGCTGCCCTGTCCAGGTCACCAATGACTGAATTAATAATGTCCTCACCTGTGACCTAAAATGCAGAGTATCCAGCTAAAAACGTCCTGCAGGCCTACCTGTTGTCCTGCCTTCCCATTTCCATTTTCTGCTGAAGACAATCTATTCCTAGAAGCATTTTGTAATTATTTTGTTTATTATTTTTTGAATTCGAGGTGGAGTTTGAATGGCAGTAGGGCTTCCCTGGAATTCGGCCCTGACCTCCATTTTTTATCTATATTCTTAATGAGTTGTCAAGTGGCTTGTGTCATGGAGTGGAATGATGGATGTAGCTGGACTCAGGAGAGTTGCATTGGGATTCTCTTAAAAATGAGCAGCATTGTGGCAGCTCAGCTGTATTGACAATAAGGTTTAATAATGTAGTTCCTTATTGAATGAATCCACTATGTAGGAAACAGTATGACCTTCCTGTGTGTGCACAAGACAAAAAAAAAAATCAATGTTAATCCCTTGGGAGGAAAAATACGAGATTAACAGAACAGTTGAGTGAGTCTAATGAGAATCAGATGGCAAGAATGTTAATTTGGAAAGAGATAGTTGTATAAGCTGTCTGAACGTATAGTGTGATAGTTTCCATATATCACCAGATGCCATGTATTCTTAGATACATGTCTGCCAGATGTAATATAATGGATTTGCAGCTCTTCTATATGGCTTCCTGACAGAACAACAGGGGATTTTCAAGCTAATCACCTTTCAGTGGGGAGATTTATGACTTCTGGAGTTAGCCAAGCCTTTCCTCCATCAGGAAGGGCATGAACTGGAGACCACCATTGGGTGCATCACACCAACTGGGAGCTGCTTGATCAGAAATGGGCTGGAGCATTTCTGTCTTGTGGTTGCTCTCTCGAGTCATGCAGTTCACTGGCATTGTCAAATACAAAGCTTGCCTAAACCTGTCCTTGTGACCAGTATCTTTAGAAGTTGGATGGGTAGTAATTTTTCTGTCGTGCTTTACTTAATAGCCACTGGCTTTGTAAGAAATGAACAGAACAATGGGCTTTTATACTTCCTCTTTGCTTCTGGGAGTCTGAGGTGGTAATTCCATTCTATGTTGGGAAAATTCACATTGCCTAGTTCTCAGCCTTTAGCTTAGGTAGATGAGTTGGCCATTCTTTCACCAGTTGCCCAGAGAGGGGTATTCTCCAAGATTGGTGGAGAGCCTCTTGTTAGGCTGTTGCTCTGCATTGCCTTGTGGAAGAATCTCCCTCTGTTCTTCCCCTAAAGATATAGAAAGACTGTGCAATTAAAGTGGGTGCCTATGTTTGTATAGATCACGTACCTCTTTATATCATATGAGTATCTCCTAGTGCATGGCCTAAGGCAGGAAGAGGTAAAATTGCATTGACTTGTTCCAGAGAAATTACTGCATTGAAGTTTTCATAATTAGCCCAGTTCTCTCTCTGCTTGTGATCACCTGTTCAGCATTCATTTAAATAAAAAGAGTAGACTCATAAAAACTTCAGTTTTACAATTGCATCACTTACAAGGCTGTATCTGCTTTCCAAGATTGTCACCAACATAAGAAACTGCAAATAAAAATCAACTGGAACACAAATGGCAGCATCTCAGTAGTGCCAAGCTGTACTGTGGAGATTATTTGTTTATGCTTTTATTTGCCAGCATTGACTAAACAAAGATAAGAACATAAATGCTGTAGCAGAGCTTCCCAAACAGGATTACGGGGGGTGATAGGAGCTAGCACTTAGCATTACAATAGTAGATACCAATGTGGGAGAGACGTCACTGCCCTGCTGCTCCTTTTGCATCCCAAGAGCAGAGCAATAAAAGAAGAGGCAGGTCTGTGGAGCTCTATGTGAGGTTTGCTGCTTTATGCAGGAACATTAATCTTATGGGGTTTGATTCATTAGGTTTGCACTATGTGAACTTTGCTTTGATCCCTCAAAATCCGGACCGTGGTTAATGTGACTCTGAAGGAGGGCCTTATTTTGTGAGCCTTAGTAAGATTTACAACAAAAAAGGCAAGCTCCATATAAACTCTGAATTGAGTGGGTAACAGACCCCCCCAAGTAAGCTAATTTTGATTGTCAGTGTGCATGGTACAAGGCTAATTAAGATACACAGAAACTGCCATGTGCCTTTTTAATTGCAGTTAGACAAGATGTACAGTATTTGAGTCAGCTCGGCAGCGTTCCAGCTGATGAAAGTGTTGATGATACCTGACACCAGTGATGATATATTAAGTGCTCCTAATATCTTATCGCACATGTCATGGGGCACATTAGAATCATAGAAGAATTTAGGTGAGAAAGGACCTTTCCTCCAGAGGTCGTCTGGTCCCACCTCTTGCTCACAGCAGAGCCACCTTCAAATATCTGTATTTGATACAGGTAGCTCAGGGCTGTGTCCAGCTTAGCTTTGATTATTTCCCAGGGTGACTATTCTCTACCTCTCTGAGCCTGTGTTCTGATGCTGCACACTCCTTGTGAAGAATTTTTTCTAAATAGCTAATCAACCAGAACAAGGTTAAGGTACAACCTTGCTGTACCTTAATCCATTGCAACTGAGCACCTCTGAGAAAAGTTTTGTTCCATCTTTTTTGCAGTCACTCATCAGGTAGCTGAAGGTGGCAGTTGAATACATCCTTAGCCTGGAAGGGGAAAGGCTGAATATTCTTCTCTCAAGCTTTCCATAATATCATGGTCCCCCCAGCCATCTCAGTGGCACTACACCTGTCCTGCTCCAGTTTGTCATCATCTTTTTGGTACTGAGGAACCCAAAACTAGTGACAGCACTCCAGATATTAAAAAAAATAGAAGGAAATAATTGCTGCCGGTCTGCTGTGAGGCATTACCTAGTGCAACACAGTATGACATAAACCTTCAGCACTGTACGGGTGCCCTGCTGATTCGTGCTCAATTGTTGTCCACCAGCATCCCCAAGTTTTTTCCTGCCGAGCTGCTTTTCCCCAGTTGGCATCCAGCTCATACAGTTGCATGGGGTTATTTCATCCCAGCTGCAAGAGGTCACTTATTAACAAATGCAGTTTCTCTTAAAGCTCCGGGGAGACTCTGGCATTGAAACAACAAACAAAACCTGTGTTGTTGAGGGCCAGAGGCAAATTGCACGTAATGGTCACTTATGGCAAGTAAGATTTTTACACTCAGAGTAAGTAGAAGATTAGTTTGATCAGTGATATATTTAAAAATACAGAGCTGCCACGTCTGAGTTATGCTGAGATTTTCGTATGAACACTGATTTTTTCAATAACTCACAGTCCCCTTCGTACAGAAAGCCATACAGTGTTCAAGATCTTTTTCCACACTGTAGACAGTAAGGAATGATATTGCTCAAGGCAACATTAGTAGAAGCAGAGCAATGTGAAAAAGTTAGGCCTGTTGGGAATTCACTAGTCACTGGAAAGCTGCTGGAGGAAGACACCTTTGGTAGGAGGCTCCCTGGTGTGACCTTGTGATTTGATGCCTTCATTGTTTGTAGACAGGCGAGCTGCTGGAATGGTTCTCGCATCCTCTGTGGCCTACAGCAGGGCTATAAGTGTGTGCATCTCTGTGTACACACACATATTTGTGTATATCAGAGCTACAAGAAGTGTAGTGTGAGCCAGTTTTAGCAGTTTCAGATTTAGTTATGAAACCTTAGATGGAAGGAGCATCTCCTGCATGCCCTGAGCAATCTTGACTGGTTGGGGTCTGGTGCTTTGGGAAGGGGGCAGGTCCCCAAGGCCATTTGGTAAGTGGGTTGTGCCCCAGGGCAGAGCAAAGTAGGAAAATAAACAAAAAACAGATTCTAAAGAAGACCTTCCTTGCAGAACTAGCCAGGTCAGGGCAGGAGGAGTCTAATTAGTTGAAAGAGTGAAGTCTTGTGATCCTGAAGTGAGTAGAGTGGGAGGCTGAGTGAGGGCAGTGCTGGATACCTGAAATGGAGAGTGTGGTGAATTGACCTCAACCACGTCTTTAGTCCCCATGCTACCAAAACCTCACCATGCAACCCAAATGCAGAGGGCCACTGGGAAACAACCATCTATGCTTTGGCTCTCACATGTCTGGGCCTGGACCCCTGAGGGTCAGGAAAAGCTGCTATTCCATATGTTAGTACAGCAAATGCTGTTGCTGCTCATTGGTAAATTTATCCTTGTGGTCTCTGCCTTTCCTTGCGTTATAAGCAACAGTTCCCACTTCTTCTCCACAACCTGTCAAGTCAATCTGTGTACTGCAGACTTTAACACCTGCATTGAACATGACATGAACCAACACGAAAGAGGCAGCATATGGATGAACCATGGAATCGTTTGGGTTGGAAAAGATCTTTAATTAATCATTGAGTCCAACCGTTTACCCAGCACTGTCCAATCTACCGCTAAAACATCCACACATCTTTTAAATATCTCCAGGGATGGTTGACTCCTCCTCTTCCCTGGGCAGCCTGTTCGTCATCCAGTGCTTGGCAACCCTTTCGGTGAAGAAATTTTTCCTAATGTCTGACCTGAACCTCCCATGGCAGAACTTGATGCCACTTCCTCTTGTCCTGTTACTTGTTACTCAGAAGAGACACCTAGCTACATCCTCCTTTCAGGTAGTTGTGCAGAGTGATATCTGTATCTTCAGCCTAAACAACTCCAGGAACCTCACTTTAGGAACTCCTAGACTGCTTCCTGTTTGCTGTGTTGTATTTTCATCAGACGTCTGGTAAGTTGAAGTACCCCACAAGAACAAGGGCTAGTGATTTTAAGACTTAATCTTCCAGTCGCTTATAGAATATTCTGTCTGCCTCTTCATCCTGGTTGGGTGGTCTTTAACTGGCTCCCACCAGAATATCTGCCATGTTGGCCTTCCCCCTGATTCTTACCCATAAACACTCAACTCTGTCGTCACTATCATTCAGCTCTGGACAATCAAAACTCTCCCTAATGTGCAGGTCTACCCTACTGCCTCTCTTTTTCTTGAAAAGTGAAATGCATCACTTGTTCAGCTCATTTAGCATAACATACTAACCTGAAGCAGTTATGAGATAGTGTTAATTTTTTTAAACAAGAGGAAACATTAACTTCATCCTTATGGAAATACTCCCCTGGGCAATGTTTTCCAAAGCATCTAATGGTGAGGAGATTTGGCGCTTCTGTGGGATTGTGTGGATTTTAATAAGAGAGCAGTATTATTCCCTTGCATCTAAACAGAATATACAGAATTTCTGATCTGATTGGCCAGCAGAGGTATTTTCTCTTTGAGGCTGTCACTTGCAGCTCAGCAGAGCACAGGAGTGACTAATACAGACAAATGAAGCTAGGTCAAATTAAACAAATGCCACACTGAAGCATTTCTAAAGTCCTGTATAATCCCTTAACACATTGTGAGGCTCAAAGCTTGATGTTGTAGGAGAGCTTATAGATTTGTTAACATACAGCCAGACCCCACAGCATTTAAATCTTTCCTGAACTGAGATTTTGTATGTGAGGATAGTTCAGGACAGGCTTCTGCAGTACAAGCAGACACTAGTTTTCCTTGTGACTTCAGTAAGAGATTCTGTACATATTTCATGCACATTAAGAGCAAAATTGCCTGCAGTATCTTCAACACCGGATTCATGGACTATTTGGTATCCTGTTTGCTTGAAAAGTGTCTTGCCCTGAGAGCAAGAAAAGTAAATAAACGTAGAAAGACCAATAAAATCCACAAGCCCTGGAGAATTCCAGGCTTCAGGAGCAGAAACCCTCACCTTAGCATTCCTTGGTGGCGTTCCTGGAATACCACACATATGTCAAACAAGCAACCTTGAAAGCTCAGGTCTGCTTTTCACTAGTGATAAATGATTATGCAAGTATTTAAGTGTTAATTTCACATTTCTGCAGCTTGAAATTTTTTTTCTTTGAACATCACCCTAGTCACCAGTGGTTAGACAACTTTCTCAACTCATAGATGTTGCATTCCCTTAAAAATTCTGTATTATATATTATTTGCGGGCTGGCACAGCAGATCAGACAAACTGGAAGCATATATCATTTTAACTTACCTGCTACTTCGAATAGTGAAAGAAAAACAATCAAAGGAAGTGGTTTGCAACAAACCCATTGTTTGAAATTAGCTTTCCCAAACCAGAAAATATAAAATAGCTGCATCGAAAATAGCAGCATCACAAAGTAAAAATGGCATATATGTGAGATCCTTGAGCCAAAAGAGAGCCTATTTTTTATAAATTTATTTTTAGCTTGGTCAGCTGTACTAAGTGATTTTATCAATGTAGCTAGTCTCTGGAATAAAAACGTTCACATAATGTAGTGTCAATGCAGGCAACGATGACAAGTCATGATATATACATGTAACACAAATTCTTTCAAATCAAATTCATACAATTAAAATTCTGTAAATGGACTGAATCTCAATAGCCTTGGATTATCCATTTTCACTCTCACAAGTTGGCATCAAACAGGGACAGAAGAGCAGCCTTGTTGGAATTGCAGCCCTGCTATTTTTGCATACTTTGAACTAGACAATTTGCAAACTTTTTCCATTTCAGTGGTCATAGCGCCTGTCACAGTTTGAGAAGAACCAGAAGGACTGCCTCTCTCCATCTCCTGTTAGAAGAGAGCTCCCTTTAGAAAAGACTTCCTTTGCTCAGATACTACAGAGCTGAAGGTGAAACCTTTCAAATTAAAAGGAATTATGATGGCTTTTAGGTATCTATGGCAGGATATCCCAGCGCTTGGGGAAAGGAAGAAAAACCTATACTGTGCCTTTAACACTACGTAGGCTTGAGATGCTTTTCTCAAGGAAGGGGGTTAGAGAAGCAGCTGTGTAGGTGTGGATGCCACCCCCTTCCCAGGTGACTAGTACTGGTACATAGAGCTTTGACAAACCTAAATAACTGTGCTTGAATGTTACTGTCCCTCACTGCACACAACACAAGAATCTTCCATAGCTCCCCCAGTATGCTGGGAAATCAGCTTTTCAAGAGGTAAACCAGGGAAAAGGTAAAAGTAACTATCCCAAACAAAGCCACTGGGCTTCCAGTAAATCCCCACCCAAAGTAGAAGAGGCAGAGAAGGCCTTGAAAGTAACTGGCTTTCTGCAGTACTGTAGAGATTTTCTAAAAATGGAATGGAATTGTGCAGCAGGTACAATCTGAACACGACCTGCTGGGTCTTCCTTCCTATGCACTGTGATACACTGCGTTCTGGGGCTGTTTGTAGGCAAGAGAGCATGGTTTTGTATTCCACATTATCCCTGTTATCCTCTATACCACAAGCACCCCTAAATCAATACTCCTGTAATCAACATCTTGTGTTTGGCCCAAGCATCCTATGCATAGTTCCATCTGGAGTTGGCTTTGCTTCGCAGGTGACCTTGTGAATGATTTTTCCCAGCCTTTGGAAACCAAACCCTCAAGTATACCTTTGCAGTGTTTTTTCAGTCTGAGCAAAGCTAGCGCACAAGCAGGGGTGAAGAAAAAGAAAAAAGCCTATTTTCAGACTTTCCCTAAGTGCAGCACTGCCACATAAATTTCTCCTTAAGAAACTCCTGCAACTGTCCATCAAAGCGAGCCAGCAGCAAATGCTGGAAGCAGAACAGGCCTGGGGGAGGGATTTCATTCTTGCACTGGGCCAGATCCTCGGAACAATAAAGCCAAGTGGGTAAAAGCAAAAGACATGTTAACTGAAGCGAGCTGAACTGTTCCTTCATCAGTGCCTGAGGCTCTCCCAGTTTATACTGCATTTAATTCAGTCATTTTGGGCCCCAGTCCTGCACTGATGATAAGAGGGTGACTTTCTCCACCTTTACCATAGTCCATCAAAAATCTTAGACTTTAACATCATGAAAACCAACCTGGCTACTCTGAATTTTTGTTTAAACCAAGCCTGAACAAAGGTGTTGTTATTTAACTTGGAGCTCTAATTTAAAAAATAATGAAAATGCAGCGTTGCACATGATAAGCTCTAGATCCTAGTTAAGCTGTACCCTAAAACCCACAAAATGGAGATGATATTGAAAATCCTCAACCAGCCTCACCCTATTAAAGCTACTGAAGTTTTGCCAGCATGTCCTCACCTACCGGAGGTGTAGCCAAGGATTTAAGAGGTCTGTGTTTAAAATTGTCTCTAGACTACCTGAAACTTGAGGCCTAGGATCTCTGCAGAGCCATTGGACATTGTTTTTATTTGTTTACATCTGTGCATGAATTTCTTTGAAAATACCCAGCAGAGCAATAAGAAGGGATTGGTTTTAATCTTTAGAGATGATAGCATGCTGTTATGCATCAAGGACACTCAAAAACAAAGCATCAGATAAACTGTACCAGGAGATTTTATTTTTTTTTACCTCCAGGCTTTTCTAAGAATAAATATAATATAAAAATATAATGTATTCTGCAAGGATCTTGTTGTGGATGAGACATCTTTGGGTTCAGTTTGTCATCCCAGAAGCATTTATACCACCACATTCAGACAATTTACATGTGTGTGTGTGTGTGAAAATGCAGCTGGATACTGCCTGTGCCCAGCACCCCGAGGGAGAGCAGTCATTATCACTACAGGGACAGCTGGGACCTGGCCTTGAGCCAAGACCTTGCTTAATGCAGTCAGAAGATTTCAGTGATAGAGTGGATTTTACATCCTCTTCTGTGGAATAGGGTAGCTGAACTCTGAGTTTCATGTCCTACTGCCGCCTGAGTTTAAAACTGATGTGTGCATTCTTTGCACGATGCTGGACAGCACAGTGAATAGAAGAGCTCCTTCTGCCATCCAAGATTCAAATCATGTTAACAACAACTATTTATGTAGCTGCAGATATATGATTTCTCTTGTTTGAGGTCCCTTCAGCAGTATCCTTCCCTGCCTGAATGAACGATGTTATAAAACACTGTAATTATAAACCTCATTGACTGCCTTGCATTCAAGGGCGTGTTCCCCCCAAGCACTGCTGTGAAGCGTGTTGCCCAGGAGACTGTCCTGTACAATCCAAAACAGAATTATTCTGACCCAGTGAGCTTGTTGGAGGGGAGAACATTTGGGATGCTGACCTGCTGCCTCGGCAGAGTAAATGCATTTTTCTCATTTCACAGCAGGGCAACGCTGCAGTACAACAAGGCCATTACATTCAAGTATTCTTTTAAGGTATTACTTACATCTCACTGACAAGTGCTGGCTCCCTAAACATGCAGAAAGGGAGCCTTAGGACAGCAGTGTGAAAACAGAGGTCCTGCTGACCGTCCACACAGTTTTAGCAGCTTTCTCTGAAGGTTTGGTTGCCTCAGACCTTTCTGGGCAAAAACATAAATGCCTCAGACAATATAACACAATAGTGTCAATAAAACCCATTCTTAAAATGTACAAGTCAGGCTGTGCTCATAAAACAGACTGAGAAGTGTTTGGTGACAGCTGGCTATTCTGCTTTGCACTATTAACCATGGCATGCTTCAATACCACCCTTTCCCCTTCGATCTGATCATAGTCAGGATTTGTATGGGTACTTTCCTTGGTCCTTAGTGGTTTATTACCAGCATCAGTTGGGATACCCTGCATTTGGGAAAGTACACAAAGTCCTGTCAGTCTCACAAAAGAGCTGTAAAACCTGAGCAGTCTGATGCTCTGGAAGGTGGGAGGGGGAGGAAGAAAGAAAAATAAAGCACTTCCTAGAACAGTAGCAAACACAAAACAGGCTGTTGCCATCCATTTTCTCAATTACTGTCAGTGCACAAAAGGAACACAGTGCTGTGTGGTAGCCTCAGCAGTTGCCTCCTCTCTGCTCAAGTAGGAGAGGGAGAGGAGGTGCAGAGCAGTCATTCCCAGCAGGTGTGCAAACCAATTGAGTTTAATGAGAAACATCCTGCTGAAAATGTAAATGTTTTACAAGTACATCATCCCCATCAGGGACTGCTGCTGCTGGAGTCTGTGTTTTGTTGAGGCTTTGACACAACAACTGAAGATGCCCCTCTCCCTCATTTTCCATCTGTAGTGCTCCCCAGACGCCATGGGTCTTTTCCACATTGCTGCTTCCCCAGGCATCTCAAAGGTGCAGGCTGGTTCATTTAATATACTCGTGTCCATTCCTCCTAGGATAAAGGCAGACCAACCTCATAAAAATGAAAGGGCTTTGCTAGACTAGAGAATGGATGCAGCACTAGAGGTTGTGTTGGTCTGTAAGAATTCTCTTCATTCCATATGGATAAAAAAGACTTCATAATGTTTGGTATTTTATTTTTCTTGCTTAGGACTCTGGGCAGTGCTAAAATGTATCTTACGTATATGTTTCTGTGCTATTGCAGCAGTTACCGTGTTCCTTACGTTCAGTCAGTCGAGTTTTTTCACTGGTTTGCTGAAAATCATGAGAGATTGATTTTATCCACTTCCCTGATGATCCAGCATTTCTCTCTGGCAGCTCTCAAGAAGATTCATTTTTCCCTTCTCCTTTGTATTTTCCCAAATACAGTGTACTCATCATTAGCCTACTGCCGAACTATGTAATCAGCAAAATAACTGGTCTGTAGTGCAGGCACCTTTGGTGTCATCAAATCAAGAGATACTCTCCAGAAGTTTTCAGTCAGTTCAGACCTGGTTCAGGTTACTAGTCATTAAAGACATCCATTTGCCTGTTGTATCTGGAGAAGTTGCAACTATTTTTTCCATTCTCTTCAATTAAGTGATGGGCTGGTGAGCCCATGCCTGCGAGGGAGGTATGCAGATGCTTTAGGAAATTACATATATGGTTTCTGTAGTTGACAGGCTGTCTGCAGTCAATCCTTTCATAAAAAGAGAATTAGCTATTCCTCCCCGCACATGGCTTTTAGACAGCATTGTACTGCTTTAACATTGTTCAGAGCTCATGTAGAGCCATGTAGCTGCCAAAGTGACAGCTCCTACAGTGCTTCTGTAGGAGCAAGGACTTGTCTGAATGAAGTGCAACTGAATAGTTCTGCTGCTGAACCAATCCTCTACAAATCCCACGTGCTTGTATTTATGTGAGATATCGGCACCTTTTATCAGTACACCTACATTGCTTCTAAAACTGAAATGCAAATATTAGAATATAAAGCTCAATACCTTAACCACATGCCAAGAAAAACAATAACTGACTGCTGTATTTTGGCTAAGTATTTTGATCTCAGGTATCCATCTGTAAAAGAGCATCATATCATGTCTGAGTTTTAAACAGTTACAGAAATGCAGCCAGATTCAGACAAAATATGCTTGGTGCTTGGATGAGTAACAGTTTTTTTCATGCTTGAATTCCAGAAAGATGACTGCTATGAAAGTGTCTGGTGTGGTTATTACATGACAATTAGCAGTTGTTTCTCTGCTGACAGATGTCCACATCAAAAAGCACTGATTGTCTCTTTTGTTTGCAATTTTAGAGATACCATAGTTGAGTAGCTTGTTCCATCTCCAAGAGATGTTGTCCTTTGCAGCAGAAGCACAGCCTCATTGCCTAGGTTCAAACTCAGATTGTGAAATATTACAGCAGATAATTTATATGGAAGTTTAGGCCCTTTCTCCCTGTACAGAATTAAAAAGTGCAGTTATATCTGTGGGTAGATCTCTTATCCAAGACAGATGAGCAAGCTGTATTTCAGCATTTTGTTTATTAAGGAACTGTTTCAACAGTGGAGTGACATACAGTATGCACACATCATACAGGTGGCATTGCTATCTGGGACTGCTAAGAAGCAAGAGAAGGGAATTAAAAAGAAGAATGACTTCATATGAACAGATTCTGGTGAACAAAGTTCACAAATTCTCTTACTGCACAGCTATAGCATGGAACATGTCTCAAAACAAAGCTTCTTAAAATGTCAGACAAAACAGTATTATTCAGATAATTCAGGGGAAAATAGCTGTTTTACATTAGCGCTGAAAGGAATTCAGTGCAAGCCATGACCTAAATGAGTATTTCTGCCTCTTATCCAGAGGCTTGTCCTCTAGTCTTTCCCTCCTGCAGCCCACTGAAGTTAAAAGGAGTCCTTGCATGAGGGTTTTTGCCTGAGGTAGGATTGTAGAATGATGTGCTGTGCCTGGCAGTGTGATTTTGAAACATTTGCTGACAGGCAAAGGTCTCTGGGAGCAGACATGAGACTGGCAGGTGGGATTTAATAGCAGAAATTTTGTGCAGCTGCCAAAAAGTCACAGCCCAGATGCTGGAACTGAACACATGCTGCCTGATAGGAATGATGTTGTGGGGAAAAGAGGAAACCAGTGTCTGTCAGAGAGAAGAATTTGATTCTGGTGGCGTCCAGCACTGCCTTACCTTGTCCTTTTCACTGCACTGCCTGTGCACCAGCATGGAGATGTACTGCATTTTTTCACTGTGCTGCACCCAAAAAGTGCCTCACCAAGTCAGACTCCTCTTTTCCTCTCCAGAACCTTATTTAAATCCCCTACTTACTGTCTGCTTTTCCTTCTCTCTCTGTTTCTTCTCTGCATGAGCTATTTTCTCTGAGCTCCCCATTCCCCTCACACATTCATTCTGAAAGGTACATTTTTATTGTTGCTCCTTGGAGACCATAGCCTTCCCAACACATTGATCTTCCTTACTTTTTTCTCCATCCCTGCTCTGTTGGAGGTCAATTCCCTCTCTGAAAAGTACCAGCAAAGAGAGAGAGAGCAAACATTCATGCATTGAAACACAGAAAAGCACAGCAGCAGACCAGCTGTCTTTTAGCCTTTCACAGCCACCCTGATGAGGAGGTGACTAGGACTAGCCCTGTATCCAGACTCTCAGAGCCTCCACAGACCGACTGGTGGCTGACACGCTCCCATGTTCTAGCATAGAAGATCTGGGCAAAGCAAGCAGCCTGCAAAGCAGGCCAAGCACTTCACCCTTTCTGCCCAAAGGAGGAATTTCCTAAAAATACATGTCCTGACATACCACTGAGCCACATGGCACACTGAGTGCAATCCTATTTTGAGCCTGCTCTGCAGGGTGACATAGCTAGTTACACCTCCTCCCAAAAATGGCACTTCAGCAGCGCAACACTTGCTGGTGGACCATCAGCACAGTCTCCTGTGTGATGGTGCTCTCCACTGGAATTCCCCAGCAAGGGGTTGCGCTCTTGTTGTACGTGAGGCTGTGGTTGCAGGAAGCATCCCCAGTCACGCCGAGTGTAATCAGGACAGCTGCTTTCTGCCTGCCAGTACAGCAGTGGTACTCTGCAAGTCCCAAATAGGTAGGTTATGGGCTGGGGTGGAGAGAACCATCAAAACTAATTCTAATCTGACCCTAAGAGAAGCTCTCCCCATGGATATGATGCCTGTCCAGCACATACCTTGAGCATCTTCACTAAGCAGGGCAACAGTAGAGCAACATTTGGCTTTTGGAGATGTTTGGTAGTCTCCTTCCAAACCATGGCTGATTAGCAGATTCTGTTTTCCCAACTCTGAAGCTTATTGCAGAATCCCAGGAATGTTCCTGCACTTCAGATATCCCAAAATAACTGCTCTAAGCTCTCCTTGGGGAAAAGCAATCCTTAGAGCAGCCTCTTAACTCAAATTTTTGTGTTGTGAAGCAGCTGAGCTTGAGGGAGAGAACTTGGCTTTGCCTCTAGTCACTGGCTCCCAGAGGAGAAATGAGCATTTTGGATGCTCACGTTAATAAGTTTGTGTGTCAGCTCACTCACTGTCCAAGGAATTGCAAACACTTTGTTCTCCTCATTTCTGTTTGCTGCGGAAAGCCCCCTCCCCCACTGCCATCCTCCCAGCAAATCCACTAGTTAGCTGGCAGCTTCTGTAGCCCAGCCATCACAGCAAATCTCTGGCTCTGCAGCTGGATCACAGTTCCCGAGCACCAGTTAGGAGCTGACAGAGTTGTTTTCCTGGTTTGTTGCCCGCTCTTTTCCTCTTCAGTTGCTAGGCTTCCTTCCTCCATCCAGAGGAGACAGTGGAGCCATCACAAACAAGGTGATAAGTGATTTTCTGACACCGAAGCCATCACTTAGTCACTACGAGTGGCCATTTCCTCTCCTGGGGGAATTGCGCAGTTCCCGTATCAGCAAAAGACTGGACCTGCTGGGGCATTTGGGGTCGCTGGAAGCAAATCTGATCCACTGCACAGCACAGAGATTTCAGTCCATTAGCGGGGGGCTGGTGCTCTGCTTCTCAGAGGTGGATTATCCCTGTTTCCAGAGAATCTGTGGCTGTGTTTTTCTGTACCAATCACTTGCATTCGCCTGTTGTGGTAAGTTATTCTCCATATCCCTGAGGTGCTCATTACCACATTATTCAGGCTCTGTTTATATAACTTTAGGGACCAAAATAAAATCTTGAAAGACAAAACTCCCCAGCTCTTCTCTGATCTCTTCTCTAAAGTGTGTGTAACACCTTACAAGAGAAGAACCTGATACATTTCTTAAACCCATTGAGTTCCTGGGGCAGTTCAGTGATCTCTGGAGAATAAATCTTGCATCTGGGTCTAAAGACTTGATCTTCCAGATGATTACTAGCTTTAGTTGTGGTTTCCCATACACAGCCCTCAAGATACCACTGCAGCTTTACTAAGCAGTATTGTCCTCATGCTGTGCTTTGCCCTGAGATCAAATTAAAGCCTAAGAATTGTTGTAGTCAAGTTGGTCTGCAGCTGAACTCTTAAACAGTATTTCAGAAAGTGCTCAGGGAACTGTCAGAAGGGAGAAGGGATGGAATGACTATCCCTTTATACTTCAACCTTCAAACATTGTTTTTCACAAACAAGGAAACTGGTTATAATTAGTTTAGATTCTGTGCTATTTAGGCTGCTTGTTATCACACCAAAGACAGGACAGAGTCATAGACTATAATAATATAGTATATAAAAGAGGGTGTAGCACAATAACAGAATATGTTGCCTCCTGGTACACAAGACACAGCTGCACAAACAGGGGCGTGGGAACTAGCAAGACTTCCAGGTTTTCAGCAAACTCTTCTGATACACTGAGCTGGCCACAGTCAAGAGAAGGAAGCAGAAGTCCCTTCTTGCCAAACAAATGGGAAACATGAAAACATCACAGCTCTCCAGTGTTTCTGGAGTTTCCATTTACACTAATGTTATGTGGAGTATTTATCACATCTTCATCTTCTCAGTGAGTTTTTTCATTCGTTTTCTTTTGAGCATGTAACTGAAAATGCTGTCTGTAATTCAGTAAAATCTCTTTGTACATGGAGGTTCATGATTTAAGAGAGATTTTGTGTTAAGAGACAATAAGAAAACATATTGCTTGCAGGATCAGAGGCACTGGAGCAGAAGCTGGGGGCACAGCAGTGTGCTCTTGCCCAGCTCTCCGTGTGTTTCCCAGCAGCTCTGCTAAGGTTAGTGCTCAGCTGTGATACTGCACTCGGAGGCTCTGGCTCTGTAGTTGTGTGGAGGATGTCATTAATCACATGCTATCCCAGAGACTGCCAGTAGTGGAAAACTAAGCAAATTAAGATATTTTAAATATCTCAGCTCTCCTTTCAGAAGACATCTGCTGTAATCTACATTGGCATGCTGTGTGCTTCTGTCAGCCATGTCTTCACTGCACTGCGCCCTTGCTCATCCACATACCAAATGCAGCACTTGTTCTGGTGATTAGGTCTGTGGGACTGAGGTTCCTAGAGACCCTCAGCAGAGTTGAAACTGTTATCTAGGAGAACCTGTTCACGACTCATACGTTCAGACAAGATTTACTCTGTATGGAGAGGGGAGGATAACATGCATGGGAAATGTGCATATCAGCCTCCTTTGTTGCAAAGCAGTGCGTTAAAAATTGGGGAGAGATCCAGCATTGGCACTGGAGGATATTTAAGGAGACAGAAATTCCACGTTCATCTACAACTGCATACTGTGGGCAGTTGGATTAATTGGATGCCCAAGTCTTAAGCCTGGACATTCCCCAGCTACATGCAGCAACATCTTGTTATGTGCAACAGAACATAGGCACCTGCTTACTGTCAAAATATAGACAGGTTTTTTTGCCCCTGGGGGCAATGGAGATGCTTAACAGCTGCTCTGCCTTCTTATAAACATTTGCTAGAAGTTAGCATGTACCCCCTGGGCACAAGAGAGCCAAGTTCTCAACTCTCCTCCATCTGAGTCCCTTGAACCTGTCCCTGCTGTCTGAATTGTTCCTGAGTAATGATAGATTATTCAACGTGAAATGCATTAGCAGCCGATGAAGCACAGCAACTGCTTTATAGTCAAGTGCTTTAGCCAGCAGGTTACCTGCCACTCTTCAGCATCCTGCATGTATGTTGCATGCCTTTTCTCTCTTTTACTGATGCTTATCAGTCTCAATTCTGCGTGGATTCTGGAATACTTAAAAATACCTAGGCTGAATCCCACTAGTTTCAACAAGGCTTTCTGCCAGGGAAGCCAGTACAAAGCATAATAGAACTGGGACCTTAAATTATAAATTACAAGTTCTAAATTATTATTTATTATTAATTTGGGACCTTCTTTTGGTGCACATTTTTACAGACAACACCATGAGCTTGAGTCCTAGTTGAAGCTACTGTGTGCTCTATTTCAACATTACTATGACAACTGCTAAGATCAGGACTGGGAGAAATCTTCCCTTCCATAGGGAAAGAGAGTGTGAAACAAATACTGGATTTAGTTACTCTCAAACATGTGGTTGAGGCATCCTGGTAGGCTTCCTTGCTTCCTGCTTCATCTCCATGTAGGTCTCAGCGAAGGAGTAACTGTCTAGAGAATATTCAGCATGCAGCAAACGATTCTGCTTTGCACGAAGCTTAAGTGACGACAATCCAACAAGGCAGAAAAACTCTTCGTTCTCCCTAGGCTTGTATGAGCCTCCCTGTGAAGAGATCAGAGCCTCCTGGTTTGAAATGCTGCCTTAGGGTTTGCTTTTTATGTCAATAAATGTTTTATCACATTTAAGCTTCAAACACGGTAGAAACATCCCTGCTAACATTTGATGAACTCAAATAGAGACAGCAAGCCTGGGCAGAGGGCAGCGTGCAGCACGACACAATGCTTCCCTTCTGCGGGGGGGGCTTGCCTTGGACTCACGGAGCGAGATGCTGCCTTTGCAATTATTCACTGCCTTGAAAAACATATTGACAAGCTCTTGAAAGGGATGTCCCTCTCTTCAGGTCTTCACCACTTCTGATCTTTTCTTTGTTTTGCTTTTTCTTCTCTCCCTGCCAGCGCTGCCTTAGTGTGGTTGATAAAGCATATCCATGTGCCCAAGTCTCTGGTGGGCTTAAGATGTCTCCGTCTTCACCCTCAACTAGTCTGTCTCTTCTGATACCTCCTTGCAGTCTCATTTCTTCTCTTCCCTCACAGTCCTCAGTAGCACACGAAGTTGCTGCAATGAAGTTTAAACAGCTAAGGCTAGGCTGCCTTCAGTGCCTGCAGTAGTGGAGCTGAAATCTTGGGGCTGAACCTACTGAGCTGAAACCCACAGGTAGTGGGGTACACAAGTGCTACAAATCGTGATGCAAACTTGGGTTTTTTGCTTTTCCCAGCGCTTGCCAGTTCCCCCCCTCTGGTGCCGTTCTTTCATTTCTCCTTTCTACGTGCTGCGTTTTGCAGTGGCCCTGCCTGCCTTCCTTCTCCTCCCCTCTCCTTCCCCTCCTCTGCTTTATCAAATGCAGCACTTCAGCGTCACTGACTGACAGGGGATGCAGCAGCTTTGGCAGTGGAGAGGGGGAAGGAAGAGAAGGAAAAGCTGCTCTCAGCAAAGGAGGCAGCAGAAAAAAATGAAAGATGAGCTTTCTCCTGGAATTGTATGCCAGTCACCCTTTGTTAGGGCAGCAAATTAAGATATGGTCTCTAATTCAGTTTGGTGAGAAGACCCTGACTTCTCCATGTACACCTACAGTGTATTTTCAGGGGAACAAAGCTCAGATGTATAGCTCAGATTCACCACAACCTGGACTGAATCAGCAAAATGGATGATTAGCTACCCCCACACTGCCAGCCGCTGCGTGGCTAAGTGACAGCACAACAAAAACTCACTTCACTGCTCACAGCTAAAAAAATCCTGGCTCTTCAGAAATGCAAAGGTCATGAATGTAGGGGGAAAGAATCGCAGAGCAATTGACTGCTTTCATGTCTGTCTTTATTCTAGGAGACCTAGAATTTGCAGGGTTAATATTTGCCATTTTCCAAAAGGACTCTCTGATATTTCATGGTTTATGCAACAGATTTTGCTTACAACTTATTCTGATTGCTAAATAATTACAGAAGCGTATGTTGCCCTGTAGCAGTGCGGATTTTTCTGTTACATGAGACTGTTATCACCAAGTGCCAAATGCATCTTGAAAGGCTTTTTGTAGGGTTCTGCTGAATAAGCACACTTTTGAACGAGTACTTTTCTGCAGCATGCCCTGCTCTTGCCAGCTGCTGATTACCCTCCTACTAACCACTAGTGACATGTCCGTATTACAGATTGGAGAAGACAGTAAGGATACTGCATTTACCTTGAAATTAATTAAATAATGCACTAAAGGAAGCCCAGCAGCAAAGTCTGATTTATTCTGGAAACATCTTAGGGTATTTAGACATTAAGAGGTGAAAATGCTCTGCTCAGTTAAGACAAGCATCAGAGACAACCTCACTTTGGAATTAGAGTCTCATGCAAAGATAGAGAGAACTTAACGTTTATGTAATTACTAAAATCCATTTGTAAAGGATAGAGTCTAGTCCACCTATACAGATTCTCCAAGAATGAGATGACCATGCAAATACAACAAAAAGCAACATTCCAGGAATGGAATAAAATGTTTCTCTGGACATCTCTTTCCAATGCAAGCCCCAAAGGAAAGAACAAGCAAATCTGTGCCACCTTAGTGGAAGGAGACAAGAATGCCGACTCAGGATAACTCCCTGCAGCTCATCAGGTGTTTGAACTAAACATTTGCAAAGGAAGTTTTGATTTTCATTACTAAAAATAAACTCCAGCCTGTATGTAAGGCTTATTTTGTAGTCTTCCATAATGTCTTTTCTGCACTATTTTCTGGGAATTTTATGAGCTAACAACCTTTAAGGAGGTTTTGTCAAACTCGCAGGAATTAAAGGCACAGATCAGAAATTTCACAACCTTGTGAAAGCGGGACTTCAGATGTGGTTTATGATCACTTTTTATTAGTGAAAACTGAAAATAAGTCACTTTTTCTCTCATCTAGCTTAAATTGAAATATGGCTCTCCTATTCTAAAATAAAAATAGCCTCACACAAGTATCAGTTACTGAGTATCACATCACTGAAGGCAAGGGAGTACAGCCCAGTGTCACCATAGAAGTGGTTTAGGTTTTGTTTGTTTTGCATGCAGATGAGGTCAAAAATACCTTTAAAAAGCTTCCCATAGGCACCCTCTGTTCCCTGAAATTAAAAACCATCAATTCAGGAGTCCAGCTGTCAGCAAAAGGCACCCTAAATCAGCAGTCCAAATTCACTATTCCCCCTCAGCTTTCGTACGCCGCTAGACTGTACCGGCCTCGCTGTGCCGCAGTCCTTCACCTCAAATTAATTTCTTCCACTGCTCTGGCCTCACTAGTCTGCCTCTGTTTACAAGATCTGAAGTACAACTTGAGACCCAAAGAAGAAATTAAATTAGCCTGTGCAAGTTACCCTCAGACCTTCTCGAGTGAGTGAGTGAGTGAGTGAGAGTGAGTGAGTGAGTGAGTGAGTGAGTGAGTGAGTGAGCGAGCATCCGAGCACTATGCAGCTGTATTAGCACAAACGGGACGTGAAATGCCTGTGTGCGTGGCTAGCACAGGCCTGGGGTGCGAGCCCTGGGGATGTGCTGCCCACAGGAGCTTGAAAGAAAAATGATTCCCACTCGCCTTTTGGGTTGGTTTGGGATTTTTTACTATTTATAATTTGCTGGAGTTTAAAAATAAGCCTGTCCCCATTGCTCCTCTGGGCCTGACTCAGTACCAACATCACTGACAGAGAAGGCCATACTTAGAGGTACTTGTCGTCTTTGGGAGGAAAATCACCAGGCAAAACCAGAAGTGCCAGTGCTAGCCAGGAGGTGGCAGAGAAGCCAGGCTACCTTGTACACCAGTCACTGCAGTTAGTTTGGCAAAAACACAAATAGAAACCGAGGAAAGACAACAAAACCCAGCCCCCACTCTCCATCTTCAGGAATAAGAGGATGAAACCCTTAATCACATTGCTGCTTGTATTTATACTAATTGCTCATCTTCCTGAGATCTGACTTTATGAAATTATGCATGCACACCAAGCAGATGAGTTTCCATAGAAACTCATGAGCTGAACTTTCATTAGAAAAATCTCTTTTTAAAAAAAAATCTTCCAGATAAAAATGCAAATTGCCTGTCAGTGGGTGGCTTTCTGAATTTATATATAATTTTTTTTCTTTTGCACTGTAGGCAGATTTCAACTGGACCTACATAGCAACAACATGCAGGCATTGTTTAGAGCAAGCCAGACTCCATGGGGAAATAAGAAATTCAGGAGCAAGGAGAAGCTCTCAAGTGCAAATACCTCAGGGAAACAGAAACTCAAATGCTCGGTGCTGCTTCTTCCTAAGGTTTGGGGTTTGTGCAGCCTCCAGCTCTCAGAAAATGCTTGTGGTTTGCAAGGAGCAGGGTGGGGAAGAGGAGAGAGAGGAAACATAAAGCAAGAAACTCTCCTGCACGCAGCATTAATGATGTTCAACCTGTCCTTTAAACATCCAGCAGCATATTTCTGCCGCTTCAGTTAAGCCTCACTGAAAAGGCTGACACCATCTGTCACAGCTCACTCTGGGGCAAAGAAATAGGTCTCTGTGCTGGGGCTTGGGAACACTGGCAAGGATGGAGATTGCAGAGTGGGTTGGTCAAACCTTGACCTCCACCTGGGCTGAGGCCTGAAGCCCAGCATCATGTCCCCACACTACATGGAAATCCGGGCAAGTGTGCAAGAAGCAGGCATGGGGGCTGTTCCTGGTCAGAAAAGGGAAGCAGGGTGGTGGGCATGCCTTGGAAGGGCCACGGACCTGGGCAGCCTTTGGTACCAACAGCGGTGCATGTAAGAAAAGAGGTGGCAGGAAATCCTAAACTCCTTAAAAAATGTTTGCCGTGTTTCTCTCCAGAAACACACAGCAGTTTTTCGCTCATGCAGTATACTGCAGCATCAACAGGAGGCCTTCCCTTGGCTTTGGGGAGCCTTGAATCACCCTTTGTGAGAGTTCACAGATCTTTTTTCAGCTAAACTGGCAAACTTGAAAGCACTGAATACCTATGAGCAAATGTTCACACGTGCTGCACATACTGGTGGGCGTCAGCTTCAGCATCTCCCCCAGGAGAATACAGTACCTGGGTTTGCATCCAGCTTCCTCCAGCGCTGCAGAACAGCTGCAGGGACTTCAAGCACAGGCAGAGAAACACTGGGAAGCTGTAAGAGGGAGGCCAGGCCAGTCTTTGGTTCTTGACCAGCAAGGGTGCTGGGGAGCACAGGCGAGCTGTGCTGCACGAGCAGTTTACGATGAGGTGGATTTCACTGCAGCATTGTTGAGAGGCGCGAGATGTCAACCGGGAAGGGAATTCCCCTCCTCGTTGGAGTGGGTTGACAGGCAGCAGCTGCACAGGCTTGCTGGCCTCTCTGCCTCGGGGCCAGCAGCCTCTGAGAGCTCTGAGAGGCTCGATGCCACTTAGTGTCAGGGCGAGGACAGCGATGGGTCCCCAGCAACCGGAGAGCACAATCGGCTCTGCTCGGTCAGTGCAACAGGAAGAGTTTTTAGAAAGAGTGAGTTTGTGGTTGAGGACAAACTTGAGCTGAGATAACTCCTGTCTATTCTTGGCTCAGCAGCAGATTTGCTATGGCCACACTATTTGCCCTTTCTATGCCTCATTATCCCTGTCAAGCGGGTGACTCAAATTATAATTGCACAAATTCCTTCCAGTCTGTCATTACGTGCCTGCAGTCATCTCCAGGCAGCTACCTCCAAGGGAACCAGCCTCTCCCACCAGGGTACCTCTGTGCCACGTGTGCCTGCTCCCAAGGCAGTGGTAAGATTAGACCCCGTTGCCTTGTTGTTTTCCTACATGGAAAGAAACCTAAAGAAGAAAACACCCCCACTGCATCTCTAAATTAGCAGATTTGATTCTGAGTTGATTATTCAGGTCAAGGCTGTGGGCAAGAAAGAGGCACTGAAACTTTTCATAGCACCGCCAGTACTTGATTAAATGGGTGTTTCTTAATTTTTGTCTCAGGCTGTAGGTATTAGTACTATCACTGGCCTTAGGGTCTTAGTCATGCTGATGCACCCTGTGTCTAATGGTACTTTCGGAAAATAGAGAAAACAAGAAAGAGGAAAAGTCTTCACTGTTTCCAAAAGCATCACCATTCTTTCATCAGAAATTTTCTTGGGTTCTAGTTGCAAGAGATTTCAGGTTTCCCACATCTTTTCATATGAACTAAAGGCAATTAGACACATTAAAGATTAGGCTAATGATTTTCTTTATAAATATATGCATCCACCTACTGTGTTTTCCCAGGCAAAGCATGAAGTGAGACAGTCATCCCACTTTCCAGCATTTCCATGGGTGAGTGCAGGCAGAGGCCATGCAGAGCTTGGCAGGCAATATGGCAGTGTTGTCTGCTTCTTCCAGGGGCCATCCCTGGGTGAAGCTGGTGGGAGGTTCACCCTGCTGTGTGCACCTTCAGGAGGAAGCAGAGAAATGCCACTAATGCCCTGTGGCCCGCAAAGCCCTCATGGCTGTCGGGGCTCGGTGTGGCTGACTGCTGTATAATTAACATGGAGCCTGGCTCATTAGGTGCTTTGTGGGTTCAGATCCACATCCATGAGAGCCCTATAGGAAAACATGTTCTTCCTAACACTTCTCTCATCCTCCCCCTCTGTTCCTTCCAGATGGTTACACCCACTTATGTCTTTTCTTACCCTAAGGACAGTTTTTTAAACAAGGTTCCTGCATCCTTCTCCTCCCCCACACTGCTTTAGGATCTACATTGGAGTGCAGGAGGACAGAGCTGTTACACTCCATGCTGTTACATACAGCCTGCCCCTAGAAGACTGGAAGGGGACCACATCCCTCTGTCCCCTATTTGTTAAGAAGAAAGATCTTTCTATATGCTCAGGATGTAGGAGGTGAGAGACTTTACCTCAGCCTCAGCTGCATGTTCCAGATGTGCAAGATATGGGGTGTAATTGAACTTCTGTCTATTTTCTGGGCAAGGAGAGATGGATACTTAAAGGACCTGTAACCTTTCTTCTGTGTAGCACCAGTATAGGCTCTCCCAGTAACACCCAGCAGGAGCACTTTCTGGATCAGTGTCTGCTTAAAAAAAAAAAATTACTTTCACAATTATTTTTTTAAATAATCCCTCCATAGGACTCCTGCGCCTGATCTCATATGGCAGCCCAGCTTTGTGGGAGCTGGGGGTGCTCCATTTCCTCCTCTGTTTTGTGCCGTTGTTAACTGTTCATCACTTTTTTGTTGACAGGGCCTGGTGCTGAGCAGACTTGGGCGGAGGGAACTGGCCCAGAAAGTCCTCAGAGACGCCATCCATATCCAGACCACCAGCCACATTGCCTGGAACAGCCTTGGAGAGGTCTTGCAAGCTCAGGGGAAAAACGAAGCAGCCATCGAGTGCTTCCTTACTGCACTGGACCTTGAATCCACCAGTCCTGTCATTCCATTCACTGTCATACCCAGGGAGCTCTGAAGCTTTTCCCTGCAGCTAAGCACCTTCGTTCTGTGAACAGACACCAAAACCAATTAAATAAACAAAGAAAAAAGCCCAATAGAAAAGTGCCATTGTAACCTGGAACTGGGATAAGTAATTCCAGGATGGGGCTCAGGCCTACACGCTTAGCTGAGACAAGCTGAACTGTAGAAGAATTTGCAACACGCAGAAATAGAGAATGCCTTTTTCTTCACAGGTGCCCAGCTAACCTCCTGTTGAAGTTGGTATCAAGGCTTATTTCAAAGTGTTGGTTTAAGGTGACTGTGAAAAGATCATGCTAGAGAGTACAGCTGTTCAAAGCACTTGCACCTTCAGTGTTCATTAAAGATAAAACCCCAAGCCCTGAATTAAAGCCCAGACCTGCTCTAAACAGGAGTAAATGCACCAACTTATTTGACCAAGTTGTGCTTAAACATGTGGCTGCCTCCCCACAGATCTGACAGGACAAGAATGACAATTGCACCAAATAGACATGCAGTATATGCTGTTTACAAAACTGCTTCAGCTATTTTGATAATCCTTTTTCCTGCCTTCCTTTTATATACTGCATATGCTCACTATATTTAGCGTAGCACTTGCCTAGACCAATTTAAATTAAAAATACTTATTTTTTAGAAAAGCTAATATTGCAGTATAATTCACAAAAGCACAAAGACCAAAGACCAAATCAGTTCACACTTGAACTAGTATTAAAAACATATATGTATCTCCACTTACATATTTATTGAAAGGCTTTACATGAAGTAGCTAATTATAATCTCTAAGTTTCATTCTTACTAATCACCTCTTGCATCACTTTTAGTGAGGAATATAGTGTTTACCATTATATAGTGACTGAACTCTGTACTCTACTGTACTGTTCCTGGCAGAGAACATTTTCATATCCATCTTTTCATGATACAAAAGATGGCAGCAGTCTTTTAAGGGAAATTATGCTGAAGGCAGTATGTGTATATATGAATGACTTCTTTCTTGAAACTAAATCTTTGGATTGTCCTTAGAAATTTCACATGAGAGGTATGGAGTTGAGCCTTCAGTGGAGCAGGATCATTTTGTGTATCGTATCAGATGTAAGAGTGAAGAGCTTCTAATCTGCACAGCCTCCCCATGGCTGGCACAGCCAGGGCAGGGGACACAGCTGGCAGTACCCCCTGCTAAGCTGCTCCTTAGCTCTGCTTGACCTCCCCGGGGCCTTGGCAGCAAGGTGGAGCCGTACCGTGCTGTGACACGACCCACGGGAGCCAGCCCTGTCCAGACCAGTCCAAAGATAAAGATGATGCAGAAATGCTGCAGGCACTTTTCTAAAAAAAAAAAATAAAATAAAATGTTGGGGCTCTGCTCCTATTTTCATACAAAGAAGATTTGTGACTATTTCATAAGTAAGTTTGCACTAAAACACACCTTGTATTGTAATTCCACCCAGTATTGTGATCCTTAACTAGTTCACTCTGGAAATAATAATATCCTTAGGCAATAAATGAATTGGGGTTATTGCTTAAAGAGCCTGAGGCTCTGGCAGCAGACTTGAAGTCAGCGTTGTTTACAATTATTTGGAAATCTGTAGGCTAATGGGGAGTTAGGCCCTCGCAGTGCTCCCAGACCACACCATGGCACAGCTCCTGCCCCCAGCCCTCGCTCGAGATGCCCACGCCAAGGGAAGTACACTGTTCTCAGTGAGGTTTCTCTCAGCAGCCTGGTGCAATGCCAGGCAAATATTTTTACTTTTTCCCATTAAATCATCCTGGTGCAATGGCCCAGATTATTTATCTATTCACTGAGGGATTCTAGGTCTGATCTAGGCTAATTTCAGTCCAGGTGAAAAGAGCCCAGCCATGAAACGGTGCTCAGCCCATGAATTCTCTGGCTTTCCAGTGCCACACAGGCACCAAAACTGACTTTTTTAGGCCAGAGGCAGGTTTCCAAGGAGACAGTGTTACCCGGTCACATTTCTTGTTTGCAATAGCACCAGCAGCAGAGGAAGGAGGAGGTGTTAAAGTACCAGAATTAAATGAGTTTCATCAAGACAAAAAGACACAGCCGAGACCCATTTTGGTGTGAAGGATGCTATGAAGTCGGCTTGCTCTGCACTGCAGGTGGGAAAGAGGGAAGGGGAGGGGTAGAGATGCTGTTGTCGGCATAATATGTAAATTTTTACCCAGGTGTTTTAAACACAGTTCCACAGTCAGATGCAATCTGACAATAGACTTAAGTAGAGACATATATAGATAGATGTTACATTCTGGTATTTGTTCTGCTCCACAGATTCCAGGGTGGGAGCAAACCTTCTGTGTTAGACAGAAAAAAAGAGTCAGTGTGGTCCGACATCGCCGCTCAGTTGTGCAATGTATATTTGTAAAGCACTGCCATAGCAACTCCTGTGTACTGGACAGCTATTTGAGTACAAGCTACGCATCCACCTCTATGACCAAGGAACTGCTTTAAGAGCTCTGTAACGTAGCTGGTCTGTGCCCTGGCAGGAGGGTGCCTGTTTCCCAGCAGCAGCTGAAAAGCAAACACTTACAGACCCATTTACTTCTGTACGCGTAGCTTGTAAACAGCCACCAGCCCATGCTCTTTGTTGCTATCTGGCAAACTTCATCCTGGCAATAATCAGACTTGCCACAGGAGTCATCTTCCTAGGAGAGGGGCAAACATTCACGAATACTTTGAGTGCGTCAGTAAGTCAGATGTTGCCAGGGTGGTCCCATCTTTCTCAAGTGCATTGACGAGTGTTACTGGCATTGGAATTGCAGTCCTAAGAGCCTCTGCTTCAGGAAGATGTACATGAGTAAAGGCCATCAGCATCAACAGGAATCACCATGGGTAAGGTAGCCTTTACCAACACACCACGCCACAGCCCCTGCAGCATCTGCAAAGTGCTTTGCATGCATACTGACCTCAGTCCTGAGATTTGCTGCATGCTTCCCAGGGGATACAGAACACCTTGTTGGCTGGAGGGGCGTTGTATTGGCCTGAAATGCTCTGTACAGCGCAGGAAAGAAAGTGGTTGTTGCAGCCTTAAAAGAATCTTGGGGGTAAATCCTCTAGCCATCTTTGTTACTCATGCTTACCAAAAGAGAAGCCCTCCAAGCTTACATGCTGCCTCTCTTACTCAGAATGGATTTTGCTCGCACTTCCAGATACAGAAAAACAGACAACTATTTCAGACAAGCACAATATTGTGATATTTATTTAGATAGCAACATTGATAAATCTGATAGAATTACTTATCTGAGCTCAGTAATACTTCTTTGTGTGGCAGGAAGCCTGGCATGTTTAATACTCAGGGTTTGAAATCTAACAACACAAGATTTACATGCCATCCCTCATATGATTATTACAGTTCATAAGTAATGGAAGTTTGGGGAACAGTAAGTTTGGGGAATCAGTTCCATGAGTTTTAGCACTGACTTGAGTCCAACAGTTTTCTCATTCATTAGTTTTGAAAGAGGGAGGTTAAAAAAACCACATCATTGCTTAAAGGATCAGGTTCCTCTTGTTCCACCACAAGGTTATTTTCCTTTTTGTTGGCAGGGTGCATACAAAAAAGAAAAATAATTACCTTCTATTTTCCTGTTGTGCAGTAAAGGAGTAGTATGTGCTGTTGCCTTTGGCCAACAAGAAGGATTGTGTATTGTAAAAAAAAAATTAATCTGCCTCCAGGATAACAGAAGGAGAAGCCCAATAGGCCAGGGAACAGGTCCCCTGTAAAGTGGAGCTTTACCCCGCGTACAGTGTCATTAGCTCCATTGGAGCAGTTGGTAGTTAGGAGCATTTCCTCCAGCTGAGGCTCTGCCCACCCATGTATTCATTCCGTACAGGGAGTACGGAGCTGCAAACTCCTGCGCCACACAAGTACCCCAGTCCGTTTCTATTGGTAACACTTCATGCTTCTGATTATCACAATGCTTCAGAAGTGCTAATTATCTTTTCTTGGTAATGACTAATAAATCCAAACGGAGAACAGTCCTGGAGGGTGTTTACTTTAAAATTCACTGGCTGGGTACCAAAGCAGGCACAGCACTGGCTGCTGCAGTTTGAATTACAGTTATTTTATCCAAAAAATGTTTCATATTCAGAGAGTCTTGGTGAAGAATGAGTTTGGCTAGTTTGTATTTCATTTTAATGACAGCAGAGTGGGAAACAATCCCTTTTAGTAAGAAGACATCACTACCATGATCCTTTCTCAGCCAAACCAACAGAGGTTTGATAGTTGCAGTTCAGCCTTGGAGAGGAAGGCTTCCCAAAGCAACCACACTGCAGCAGTAATTGCCTCTGAAGGAATTATATTACAGGCATATTTGACAATTATGCAATGGGCATGTGTAGCTGAGACATCTTTCCCTCCTTTTTTGGCTAAGGGGAGCTGCTTTCTGCCCGAAGGGACGATTGCAGTGCCCGTCTGGGTTCCCTAAGCCTGGCTCCAGGCAATAGTCTCCCTACTGCTGAGTTGTTGTTCAGTGCTGCAGGATGTCAGTGCGTGGTCAGATAGAAAGTTATTTTCTTAGAAATGAGAAGCCAAATCATCCGTCAGTTGGTGACGTTGGCAGGAGGGCAGGAAAACACTGACCCAGCAGTTGCCAAGATGGTTCCTCCAACTTTGCCTTTCGTGAACTGGCTTGTGCCTTCAGCGCCAGTAAACCACAGCAGTTTCCCAAGTGACTGGATACTGAAAGATCCATCTGGTTTTCCCACCGAAACGCATGCCAGTCAGTAGCTAAAACCACTGATAGGGATGCAACACTGCGCTGTTGCGTAGCGGCCCACGATGATACAAATAAGAACCTCCCTGAGCTGGTGCACAGAGAGGTGCTCAGGTTTTGCACACAGAAAGCGTGTCCTACACGCCACTCTAATGCTGTTAACGTGGGTGTCAGTGTCAGTTTTCCATGTAACTTAACTGTTTTTTGTCATTGTAAGATGCTTTGACCAGACGAATAAAATTGACCCTGTGGAAAACAAAAAATGCTGCTCATATTTCCTGCGAGTTTCAGGGTTTTTAATACATTCATGCCATGGATACTTCGAGTATTATGAAACGTCCAGTTGTTATATTAACTAGAACCTAGTGTGCCTAGCAAGTTACCAGTTGCAAAGGGTATTTTGGCCTACACCCTGTAGTTCATGGGAAAAACGAGAGTGAGCATGCAAGCAGCATGCTTTCAGAGAGGAACAGCGCCAGGAAAAAGGAGTAATGTAGCTTCAGATGTTTGGATTTATGGAGATTTAAGCAAGCATTGTGTTTTTCTTGTGCTTCTTCCAGTAAAAATAAACAAAGGTAGTGTGAGAAACTGTAACATTGAGGTAACACGCAAATACTATGCCATCAAGTTTAGGGACTCACCTTATTTTGGTGGCAATGCCATTAATCATCTTTTTGCTACAAACAGTTACTCCTTTGGTTATTTGGAAATAAAATGTCTCCATTCAAGAGCTCCCAGAGCATTCTTTGCATTTACACAGTAATCTTTTGGGCAAGCTTCAAGAGGGCCTTCTTAAAAAGTCAGCCCCTTAGTTTCCTATTCAAACGAGATTAAGGATGGAGTTTTTGAACAACATTTCTTCATAACTGTGGCTGCTTTGGTTTATGAGTGTATTCGGCATAACTCAAGCAGAACGAGGTTCGTCTGCAGCAGTAACAGAATTAAGTCCTTCAGCTGTTTGTACAGTCTTAAAAATTGGAAATCCAAGCGAACAAAATCCTTAGCTCTGACTCTACCCCCGTCTTTTTCTAACTTTTTCACAGAGAGGAAGTGAAACACTGGTGTGGGGAATGGATGGAAGAGGCTTCCATGGCCCCTCCAAGCAGGAGCCCAAATGGAGGCATGCACCTGAACCCCAGCAAAAGCTTGAGAATTTCATAGTTCAGTCCCCTCTGAGGGCGACTGTTATTGTCTGCAATCCTCCCTGCATCACACAGATGTTTAATATTCCCTTTCTGTTTAAATAAGCCCTTTCACCCCTCATTTTTGCTGGAAAGAGCTCTAGCTGGTTTGGGAGCTCCACCTTTAATACAGAATCACTTCTTCCCTTGCAGAGAGCCAAGTGGTAATTTTGACATGAAACTCTTGAAAGGTCATTAAGAATAATTTAATAATTTTTAATAATTTATTATATATTTGATATAATTTTTAATAATTCATTCGTACCTCCAGTTCTTTCTGCTGCCAAATGGCTAAAACCAACTCAGAATACATACAGTATATTCCTGCTTCATGTGAGGTCCAGATATTTAGCAGTTCCTTACATTTAGCAGTCCCATAAACTTCCCAAAGGAAGAGATGAGAAGCATCGCTGCTGCCCCGATGCTCACTTCCATGACAGTCTCTGGCTATCAGATTTTTGTGGAGTCACCAAAGCAGCAGTGTTTATTTTGTCTGTCTTTAACCACATCCCTCAGGAGGTGTCACATCCCAGTCAGACATGCCTGAACCAGTCCTTGGCACAAAGGAAAACTATACACACAACCTCCTGGCTCTTTTAAAGAGTGCTATTAGAGGAAGTAGACCTGCATAACACTGGCTTATTCTGTTGCCTTTAGCAGTCACCATAGCATTTAAATGAGTTGTGGCTGTCAAGCCAGTTTCCTCTGCTATGTTGTCTCCAAAGCAAAGAGCAACGTCTTAGAGCCAAAACCATCCCCACAGATCCACCGACCGAACAGCAAGATTCAATGGTTTTCTCAGTGCTCCAACTGCATTAAGTGTTTAATAACGAGGAAAAAAGCCCTGCAGGTCATTGCCCCGAGAATCAGAGCTGCCACTTTCAGGTCTGATCCCATCTAAAACTGATGTAGCCACTGTGATACCCGGCTGATGGAGGAGGAGAAGCAGGTGGACAGAACATCTGAATTTTATACAGCAAAAACGGCAAGCATTGTAGCATGGCCTAAAACCGCAAAAGAGCAATGAAAACTGTAAAACAGGAAACATTTTCCTTACTGCAAAGCTCTCACAGAGGCAAAGACCAGCTTCACCAGCTTTTCTGACAGAAACATGCAAAAACACCGGTCTGTGAGGGAGCAGATGTCAATCAGCCCCTCCCCAGCCTCCTGGCTGCAAAGGCCTCTCTGAACCTCTACCCTGCACCAGGGATCCAGAGTCCAGCCTGAAGCACAGGACCTGGACCCTTCCACAGCGTGCTTAGGGCAGATGCCAGTCCTGTGCCTCTCAAAGGACAGAACGGTCCTCAAAGCAAAAGCTTCATTGCATTATGCATGGCAAGCCAAAACATCTTTTTCATAATGCAGATGTTTATGATATTGTAATTAGGCCCGGAAACGGGGATGTTTGTAAATGAACCAGCAATAAGTAGCCCTGTATTTTGTTATCCCATGAGAGGGGATGACACACACAGCCCGAGTTTGCAATGACAGGTACTGTTTCAGAAGGATGGGAGTTCAAGGATATGGCGATTTTCTGGTCAGTGGAGGTTAGAGGTGATTTTGTGCTCAGTGTAAATGGCATTGTCTGGCAGAGACAATTAGCAAATGAAGCGCTGCCTCATGAGAAGCTTTGCAGCCTCCAAGTCTCTTTTTCTAGGCTGACAACAAACAGAAATTTGAGATGGTATCTCGGGTTTCCAAAACAGGAAGCTGCTAAATCCAGCAAGAGAGCAATTAATTTCCCACTTATAATGATGCTGCTCTTATATCTCCTTTGAGGATACTGAAGTGTTTTTCAAAGCTTAGCAAGGGAGGTATTTCGTCCCCATTTTTCACCAGATGAAAAACCAACTCAGCCAGGAGTGGAGCCAGGGGAGAGGTGTTTTTCTGTGCAGAACGGGCTACTTCACTGTGTCTCGGGTTCTGTTCCTTTCTGAGAGCGCCTCCCACCCCCGACTACCATTCCCCGTCACAGCATGGCACGGTCCTCCTTCAAACCCCTTTTCCTCTCAGGTCTTTTCTGTGGAGGGGGAGTTAATGGAAGTTTCCACTCACTTGTTCTATAAATGCAGTATAAATGACTTCTATAAATCATCAGAGTGGCCCCTATTAGACACATGTTGGTGCAATTACCAGGTGCAGAAATGTACAGCTACCTCTGTACAAGTGGTCCAGGTCTGGCCTTGGAGTTCTGCTGTGCCAAGGGGATGACTTATCACAATCAAAGCTTTTATTTTTTTTTTCTATTCTCCCACTGTCCCCTCTTGAGTACTTGCAAATATCATGTTCTGTTCAGTCAGCTAACAGCGAAGTTGAAAGAAAAATTTGTTTCAAGCTACATTCCAAAGAAAAACTTCTGAGATTTTCAACTAAATAAAGAGCTTAAAAAAACCTCTCCAATTAAACAAAATATTGTTCTGACAGGACTCCTCAAGTAGTATCTTCAGTAACTTAAATTTATATGACCAAAAGTTTTGAGAGAATTGCCAGAAGGGAGAGCATTTGAAACAAAAATTCAAGATGTTTAATCCTGAAACAATCAACACAAACCATTTAAATTTTCCTTTCTGTCTTTCAGCCAAGAACTATTCATCAAAGTTATCTCAAGTTTATATGTGGCTTCAGTTTTCTGGAACATTACTTTTCAGCAAATACCATACTTCTAAGAGTTCAGAAGTGTTTTCCAGTTCCACTTTTTGTTCCCCTACGTGGGTAATGCTGAAGTTCCTGATGTGAAAGCGTTCTCAAGTCCTTCTGCACAACATTACCAAACATCACAACCACAGTCCAGCAAGCACAGGTTGTTTCCTGGAGATTAGTACCAACTGTTGAGTAAACATCAGCATACACTGCTCTGCACACCTCCACACACTCGAGGTGGGATTGTCCCCACTGAAATAAACAGAGGCCAATCCCGAGCAGTTTTGGAAATCCCACTTATGTACACATCTGCAATTACCAAGCTGACTGCAAGCTGGGCTGAGCACCTCACACAAACTGTTGTTGGAGTTTCATACACAGACATTTTTGTGTGTGCCTGCTTCCACCTCAACAGTCTCTTGGTCACTACCCACTGCTCAACTGCAGCCTACTACAGAACTTCTCAGCTTAGTGTGATCCCTGGGAACTTTCCATGGGACGTCTGCATCTCTAAGATCCACTAACACAAATTTCTGCGTAGGATATAACCTTTCCACAAAGGACATGTTCAGGGTCTTGTACTAGTTGGCCACAGACACCCCCGAGATCTCTAGCTCACAGCCTGAAGACTGGGGACTTAGAAGTTTTCTCTGAGATTCTATTAGAGCTTCTTAATTAAAAGACCTCTTTGGGGACCTGAATTGAATTGGAAACCATGGTGATCACTTAGGTCAATCACGCACAGAGATGATTGCATTTGGAGGAGTGAGGTGGAAGATGGGAATGTGTGCATGATGAAGAGTTTTAAGAAAAAAAAAAAACAAACCACAAACATGAAACCTATGTAAAAACAAGGAGCATGCATGATTTTCAATAGAACAGATAGAGGATTTACCATATACAGCTCACCATTCACTACTGAATTAGAGGCGAACAGTCTGTCTTACTGAATTGAAAAACGTCTTCAGCTTTTATCTCTCTGAACATTTGACCAGTGGATTTGACAGTCTGTCCACTTTCTCAAATGTGAGTATGCACATTTTCACTCATGTTAATAACTATACCAGGAAAACCAAAATGCTGTGCTTCCAGTCATCCCACATGACAGAAACGTTACCAAGCTACTACGAAAACAAAAATGTTCATCCACATACAGTGGGTCCCATAACTTCATTATGCAAAACCTAAAATATAAAGAGATGCTCAGTATCCAGCATTTTTGTTCAAGAGTTGAATTTCACTTTTATCTTTAGAAGACTCATTTGTGACCAGATAATGCTGATAAGATTATCAGTTATATCAGTTAAAACATAACTAAAACAAAGTTATGCTTTTGTTTCGACTTACAAATCATTGTAATCTAGCTGCAGGATAATGAAGGTGCTTTCAAAAGCAAAGGTGTTTTGGTTTCACTAGAAAGAACAGCTCTAAAATTAATTGCCTTTTCTTACAGAAAAGCATAACATACCACTAACTGACTTCAGCATCATCTTCTTCTCCCTTTGCTCTTATAGGAGAAAAATTTAAATAGTGACAAGGGATGTTCTTCTTGTAAGTCTCCGCCAGAAATATGTAACCTTGCTTCACTTGTCTTTGTAAATTACTGTGCTCAGATCAGAAGCTTTTGCAGACTCGACACTTCAGTTGTTCAGCCCTTGTTAGTGTTGCTCTTGAGAAATCTTACAGCCCCAATACACAGGGTTAACCTCTTATAACCTCCAGCAATAAATAAGACTGTTCATGTAATTCATGAATTCATAGGAGACTGGAGTCTGTTGATCCATAACCTATCTGCATTAGCAGCCTCTTACAAGCTGCTTCCTTTTCTAAATGGAAGTGAAACATCAGAGCACGAAGGTTGCAGGAGTTCAGATCTTCCTCTCTCCATCCCATTGATTCCTCCACTGCCCCCTTCCAGTTCTACTTCCTTTACAGGCAGTATCTGCTATGCTCTCCCTACCCACCCTCCTTTCCCTGCTGGCAACCATTCCATGCTTAATCCAGAATGCAAAGGATAAAGGATTAGATAGCAATGTGCAGAAGCAGCAATTTTTTATTATTTTTTTTTTTTTTAATTCTTATTTCACAGTTAAGTGATTGCGAGACTCAGGTGTGCTGCCAGCTGGAGCATAAACGTCCTCAGGACCAACCTCCAGCCCACCCCAATGCCTTTGCAGTCAGTTCCAGGGCTTCAGACCTCTAGGGAGGAGGCTGGAGTTTCAGTCAGGTTAATATTGCTTTTCAGCTCATTTCAGAAAGACATGACTTGTATGATAGGTTTAATTATTCCGAGTAGCCTTCTGCTGGAGCTTTTCCCCTCAAGGCCAAAGTTTTACTCTATCTGTATTAATATCATCTGGAAGCTCTCACTGGAAGTCAGTAACCTTTGCTCTCTACTGACTCACTCTGCAGGGTTATTATTGTATCTGTATAAGATATAAGCATGATGCAGCATGCTTATATCTTATGTGATGGGTATTCTCACAGCAAAGGCAGAAGCAACTCTGTGCTACAGAAGCAGCATCAAACCCCAAAAACACGACGAGTTCAAGGAATGTCAGTCTGCTCCAATACACCTCAGTGTCACTGCCTGCTTTCAGTTCCATAGTATGTCCTTGAAACAGGACTTCAAACCTACTGAACCAAATCTTCCACAGCCTTCCTTTCATAGTCCCATATGTCCATGTAGTCAACAGCGTGATGGCAAGGAAGTCACCCTGATAGGCACCTGCAACAGCTTCTCCTCAGTTACCTGGGTCACAGCACTCCCAATAAACAAGACAGGCCACAGGATGAGTCAGCAGTCAGGTTACCAAGGTCACTTCAAATTTTCAGTGACTAATCGCTAGCTTTTGTTATCACAAAGTTACTATATAAGGCTTCAGTGATGCCTTAACACTGAAAATATCTACGGGTGCAGGTCTCCGTGCACACACAGCTTCCTGCAGCCCAGCATTTCAGTGTGGGTTATTCTGTACCCAGCGTGCTATTCCTGATACATCCTGTTTTTACTACTTGCGAAATTACTAGAGTTGCCATATTCCTGCTAGCAGCCTTCCCGACAGAAACATGTGCATGGTGAGCATTGTTTTTCTAACTGAAGTAGACATTTTGCCAAAAAGTTAGTCTGCTATTTTCCTTCATCTCCATTTGCTGTTGGAGAAATATTTTCCACAGCAGAACGCTAGCCATTGAGCCCAGTGATAAAGGCTATTCAGTGAAGCCTTACGCTTGTAATTAACATTTGCCCATGGAAAACACAGCCTTTTATTCTTATTCCTTTTCTTGTCCTCCTCTGAAGGAGTTTAGCCCTGTATCACTTGATTCTGCTTTCAAAAGTCTTTGCACAGGTGGACACATCTCTACTCCTCTGTACAGGGACACTGGAGTGCAGAATGAGACCTCACTACTTTTTGTTTTCAATATAATTAGTATGTTCAGAGGAAGTCTTCATGCTGTACATTAATTTTCAAGTCTGGAGCATGTTTTCAGATAACACAGAGATATTATTTCAAAATAAAGCAAGGGCATTAATAAACACAGTACCAGGAAATCCACAAAGGTTAAGTGATTTTCTACACAGCAATTCATTCTCCTAATGAGTTTGCTGCAGACAATGCTCTCTGCAAGCAGTTACTGCGTATGTATCTTTAATTTGTGTGTTTATATAATTCATGGTAGTGCAAAATAAATTTCTATGTAAAGTGTCCTAATAAATGAAGTGAGCCTATAATATTCTTCCAGAGCTTGTTCATTACAATATGCCCTGGCACAGAGTCCAGAGGGAGAGGAAGCCATTAAACATTAAGCAAAACAATTGCTGTCATCCTCCAGAGGGACCGGCTTTGTAAATGCTTATGTTAATGATGTACAAAAGAGCTGAGTATTCTGGTAAAATTAGAATGGCAAAAGGAGGCGAGCACCTCGTCCTCAATTCCATGAAATTTGGTGGGATAATTCACAATATTTTGACCTTTGTCCCAGAAGAAGAGAGCTCGTCCTCTCCTAGCCACAGACTGGGCACTCCTGAATGCTAATTGTCACTGGCAAACAGAAAAGACAAAACAAAGAAACTTCTGACGTTTCCAGTGTTTTCTATCCACAAAGCTGAAACACTCCCCTGTGTATGTTTTCAATTTAACTAAAATAGATCGCTGTGTGTAAACAGCCACTCTATCTGCATCATTCATATTTGATGGACTAGTCAGTACAACAGATACTTTTATCCGTCCCGTAAAGTGATGAGAAACTAGACACTTCAGTGTCTTGTGCTCCTCTCAGTTAACATGAGTGGCAGCAGCTGTTATTCGAGGCTCCTTAACATGTAATGTTTGATGTAGAGACAGGAAAATTGGAGATATATTTAGTGGAATTGGATATAACAAAAGTAACTTCCACGATCAAACCCTCCCAGGAGAATACGCTCTCGCCATGTTTGTTAACAGCAGCCCAGGCATTTGTGCTGTTGGGCTTTAGAGGCTGTATGACAATAGTATTCTTGTCAGGTTAAAAAGTTACTTGCAGGAAAGGTAGGGCATGATCTCAAGATGCCTTTGTTCACATTGGCATTAAAGCGTGAAGGTGATCCAGAACATCATCACCAGAGACTGTAAAAGGACATACTAAGTAGATGAACTTGTGTTTTAAATTAGGCTCTGCACATACAACTTCACATGCCCGTAAGAAACATGAAAGCAGATTTTAAATCTGTTGGAAGCCAAGAGGAGATATTGCCATTTCTTTCTGCTTGAGAGAGATGAGGGTAGATGGTTGACATGGGAACAAATGTAGCATCCCAGAAACAGCACACAGAGAAAGGCGATCCTTCCTTCTTTGAGCAGATACACAGAGGCAGGAACTCCTGGCCCAGCTCACACAAGGGGGTGTTGTTGGTGCTAGTGAAATGCCAGAAATTCCATTTAAACATGAAATGAAACTTCTTTCAGTGACGGTGGTCAAGCTGCCCAGGAATGGGTTCCCCAGAGAATACGCCCTTGGGAACAGATAAAACCCCACCGGATCATCAACCTGCTCTGGTTAGAGAAGGGGGTGAGACTACGTGGTGTCCAGACATGCCTTCAAACCTCAACCATGCTGTGATTCTGTGAAAGGGAAGCTCACCAAGCAAGGCCATGGGCAGAAAATTATTTTCCGGTGTTTGGCTGCAGGTTTTGAGGAACTATGTATACACCAAAGAAAAGACTTTATTTTCCTGCTTTCTAGCCACCACACCCACTCCCCACAACACACACCTTCTGTGCTAGCACAGAGGGAGGGAGGAGATGAAAAGCCAACCTCATGGCCAGAGCTTTGGAGGTCTCAGACCTGGAAAGAGCAGGTGAGAGGAAGACCTTAGGCCCGCTTTAGAACATAATCCAGGGAAGCTCACTGACCTCTCGCCAGCTGGCATTTCAGTGACCCACCCTGCAGACTGAGGGGGTAACACCTCCTGAGCTAAAATGCGGTTGCTTCATTTGTGGCCTCACTGGAGAGGGCAGCTGCAGCCCAGTTTTTAAACCTCTGCTCTGAAGCCAAGAGCCAATGGAAAGAAAACAGTAACTTCTGTCCTCCTCTGGGAAGGAGCTGGAGAAGGTTTGTGCGAAGGTCATTTTAATATTAAGCCAAAGGTCCAAGAAGCACCAGGCAAACAGCTCTGCTTTTCCAAATAAAGAGTTAGGAACTACATGGATATAAAATTTTCTCCTCTCATTTTAGCCAGGCTGGTCCTTCCTTATTCCTGAGGGAACACAGTCATTTCTTGGGCATGTTACATGTGCCACTGAGAGGCAGGAACAGGAGATGGCGCGTGCTCACTCATGGGCTTATGGCATGGGGCCTCTGCATAGAGCAAAGCTGCAGGACACAGTCTGGCCATGTGGGATGGGGCCCTTGCAAACCCGGGCCTTGAAGATTTCCGGAGCCAGCACTACCTCCAGCTCCTGAGAGCCTCTTTGCTGGGTGCTGTAATGTGCCTACAGCGAAGGTGGGAAGGTGGGAAGATCACTTCTCCCTGTTACTAAGAATATAGTCAGGGAAACATTACCCTGCAAATCGCTTTAATATGCATCACGCTGCCACATATACTTTATGACTCTATTTGCACCCTGTGTGTCAGTTCAGCTCGTGTCCACTGCTGCTGCCAAGCTCCTGTAGCTCACTCGCTATTCCCTCACACATGCACTGGAGAAACGGGGAGAGCAGAAGACAGGAGGTCTTTCCATGAGGCTTCTGCTGAAATGCAGGGATGGGGTTTGCCCTATTGCCCCACAGCATTGCTTGGAGCCACCCATGGCAGGCCATAAAGCAGAAAACACTGTTTGGGGGGCATGAGGTGAAAGTGGGTGACTTAGAGCTATGGGGCAGGTGAAGAATGCAGAAGCAGGCTGCATTCTTCTGGCTACTTCTTCTGGCTTCTTCTGCATTCAGACATGCTACTGGCCTCTAGCTACACGGGCCACACAGATGGCATGCACAGAAGCAGAGAGAGATAAGAAGTGAAAAGCTCTGGCTCCCTCCCATCATCTGGTGGATGAAAGGTTGGACATGACCTAGCAATGTGGGCTGACAGCCCAGAAAGCCAGTTGTATCTTGGGCTGCATCAAAAGCAAGTCAGCCAGCAGGCAGAGGGAAGTGATTCTGCCCCTCAGCTCTGCTCTCATGAGACCCCACCTGCAGTGCCTGGAACCCCCAACACAAGAAAGAGCCTGTTAGAGGGAGTCCAGAGAAGGGCCACAAAGATGCTCAGAGGGCTGAAACACATCTCCTATGAAGACAGGCTGAGAGAGCTGGGGTTCAGACAGGAGAAGAATCCAGGGAGACCTTACAGCACCTTCCAAAGAGCTGGGGAGGGACTTTTTACAAGGGCATGGAGCTATAGGACAAAGGGAATGGCTTTAAACTGAAAGAGGAGTAGGTTTAGATTAGATATAAGGAAGAAGGTTTTTTACAGTGAGGGTGGTAAAACACTGGAACAGGTTGCCCAGAAAGGTGGTGGATGCCCCGTCCCTGCAAACATTCAAGGTCAGGCTGAAGGAGCTTTGAGAAACCTGATCTAGTAGAAGATGTCCCTGCTCGCTGCAGGAAGGGTTGGACTAGAAGACTTTTAAAAGTCCCTTCCAACCAAACTAATCTGTGATTCTACCATCTCCATGTGCAAAAGTCTGCCACAAATAAAGGCTCAGGGAGAACGAATTGTCCGTTCTCTGTAGCTTGTCACCTCAGATGAGGAGTAGAGCCGGTTACTCATCTGACCTGTTTATTCTGCTGTGCACTGCAGCTGGCTGCAGGAGGGGGAACACACAGCAGATCCTTAGATTTTAATGCTGTTCCCAGGTTAATGAAGATTAACATTCCTTTGGGGGGCTCTGGACAAAGGCAAAATGTTGCTATACCTCTCTCTTATGAGTACCTGAAGTCCTAGAAACTGAACATTTGGGGATTTGTATATATTCCTTATCTAAAACTATTGCTTAGCAACAGACTTTAGCCAAGGGCATGTTTGTGAAACTGCCAGGCATATCCCTATCTGCTAAGTGCAAAGCAATAAACACACCTTTCCAAATTATCTCTGCTAGGATCACATATGTAGCAGATGATCAAACCGAGCAGAAGGGTTTGTTGTTTGAAGAGCTGTATAGGCTCTTAGCGTTTTTGCAATGCTAATAAAGTGATCTGGACCTGGGCAAATCAAAGCCTTTTCACTGCAGAAAAGGTATCTTTGCATACTAAGTAGGTTGCAGACAGAGGAGCACCCAGCAGGGCTCGGCATGATGCAGCTCTGTGGCTGCTCCTCCCACGTGGAGAGGAGCGATGTGTTTATTTGGCAAGCGCTAGGTGTTCCCCTGACACACTGCTACGTGTGCCCATAGTGATGAAGAGCCCTGTTTTGGAAAAAAACCCCCACACAATCTTAAATATGATTTTTAGATACCATCTTGGTATCTATCAACCCACTGTTCTATCAAGCAGTTAACAGGGCAAAGCTGAACACTAGCCTTATACCTTGAACTGTGTGGCATCTGAGAGTCCAAGGTTTTACTTCTCAGTTACCTCAAAGAGAATTTTTTTCCCGTGCTATCACCAGGTTGTACTTTACCACTGTGAGCCATAATGTAAGAACAACACACATCTACACAGTAATTGGGCCTGGAAACACGTGTGAGCACATGGGCCCTTCTCACCTCCTTGAAGCCTTGGGCCCCAGCGGCTGGTGACTGTGCTTTGCAAGGAGGGTTCCATGGAGAGCTCACAGCAGCTTTCTGCAGCTAAAGGGGCCTTTCCTTAGCTGCTTCTTTTATGAAACAGGAAGGAGAGATGAATTTTACTTCATGTCTGGACTCAGGGGAGAAGAACCACTTTCCTGCCTAGCGCAGGGTGAGATGCATTGAATAAAGGGGGAGTACCAGCTGTGAAAAACCTAATATTGTTAGAAGGAGACTGAAAACACAGAGCATGTGTGGCATATCACAAAGCAGCAACACACACATGGCTCTGTTTCTTGCCACTGTGCATGCCCTGTTGTTCCCTGTGTACCAGCACTACAGTCATGTGTGTGCCTCGCAAAAGGGGCAGCTTGAGAAGCAGAGACAGGCTGTTCATAGATTCTCCCCCTAGTTTCACAGTAATTGCTGAACTACGTTTTATGATGTTATAGGAGCTCACATTGTCACTTTGAGGGCTTGGGGAGGCAGAAGGGAGACGTGCATGATCCTTATCTCTGCTAGCACGTAGCCGGTAACACAATCATTAACGCAAAGGCCAGGCACACGGATGCTCTGCCGTGCTGCAGTGCTGAGTACTTCCAAAGCCACAATAAAACTCCTCATGCCCACCCAGAGCTACAGCAAAGGAAGAGGAGGACTGGAGGAAAAATGAGACACTAAACAGTAATCAGCAGAGAGCAAGTTAAGGCAGTCCCTGTGGAAAGACCTACTGTAAACAATATCAAACACTATCATCTCAGCGCTGACTTGAAACTGAGCAGTATACCAGACTTGCAGTAGCTTTTGAGGTTTAAATCCAGGTTTTAAACTATTCATTTGAGACCCTTCATAAGTCGTAAGCACCTGGAACAGAACATGCAGTCAGGGCTATGTCATCTTAACACATACTCGCGTTAATGGCCATGCTGGCAAGAGGGAAATCAGCGCTCAGTCCTGGGATGCGCTGGACACCTACATCTTGCACTGGAGTTGAGACCTGTACATCTCCAGCTTTTCTCATTTACTCACCAGTTAAAAGGGAAGTGGAAGAACACAGAAAAGAAAAAAAAAGAAAGAAAAAAAAAGAGAAAGACCAGGAGCCCCTGTTGGATCTCACCGATTGTACCTTATAGCCCACAAAAACATATTCAGACAAGTTTCCAAAATATTGATATTTTCACAGTATGCTGCTCAGTCTGGCAAGTCCAAGTACATCCCTGCTGGGTGCAGCAGGGAAGAAGGAAAAGTGGTCCTGTGCCAGCAGGATCAAGCCACTTTTGTCAGGGCTCTGCAAGCAGCAGGAGCGCAGGGGATTAAAATCCTTTCTGAAATTCTGACGACAAGAGGAAACACAGCTCTCCCATTATCCTCCTGCAGATAAATATTTGAAAGCAACTATAAAGAAAACTCAGCCATGCGTTCCCTGCTACCTACCTGACAGCCACGTCAGTACAATGGGAGCCACGTTCAGACAAACAGCAACACAAGGAGGTTTATTGTACCAAGTTCACAGGCATTGATCTCTATCAATTTCTACTCAGCACTACCATTTTAGGGAGATATCTGTTTATTCTGAACCCATCAGAGGATGTATTTTCACTACTCAGTAGGAATATCAGTGTCACAGACCACGAGGTTTGTTTTCAAAGGGGAGATGAGGGAACAGCAGAACCACCTCACCCCCTTGAAGGGGAACCCCAGGGCTACACCAGCAGAAACATAACTGGTGGCTAAAAACCTACAGATCAGGTTGCAGGTTTGAGTTATTCATCGGTCTTTTCCTTCCATTCAAGGAAGGAGAGGGCAGTGTAACCGCTTCTCACAGACACTCATTAAATCAGGCACGGCAGATCTGTTCACAGTGAAGGTAACCCGAGAGCAAAGGCCAGCCCTTAACCTGGCACAAGTCAAGAGCTGTCTTCAGCTGACAATAGCTGAAGTGTTGGTGGCAAGGCACAAGCACATAAGCTACTGACTTCTCCATACTGAGGCAAGCAGGGTGATGGGAGGGCTCCAGAACTGGGATTTTAGGATCTTTCCTAGAAAACCAAGTCAAGCCGACGGATAGTTAGCAGGAAGGACAGCAGCTCCCTGGGCCATTGCATGTCCCACCAAGCAGAAGCAGGGCTCTCGCTGGCTCTATAATGGTAACACCCTGCTGACCACAGTAAAGCCACACCTAATTAACGCTGCTGCAGACAGGGAAAGGATCAGGTTGGTTACAGCATTTCCTTTCCTGGACTAGCAATTCTAAATGGCTCTAGAAAGCTCTTCCAGGTCCTTTATGTACAAGAAGAGCAAGAGGTCCCCTGGAGAGATGTTAGTGCTCTAACAGCAGCTCGGTTGGCAGGTCTGGCACGGTGCAATAAAGCAAGTCAAGAAACCTTTGACTCCCCGACAATAAGGAGTGGCATACAGTTTGTCTGCCCAGAAAGCCATGTAGGCATAACCAGACTCTTCCACATACACTTTGTCTCAGTCATTTACACGGAGCACAAAGGAATCTATTACTCACAGGGACTGACAAAAAATTTGGTCGTGGGCAAACCTCCCTGTTAGGAGTGCTCACAACAGAGGAGATGGTTGCCTAAGCTCTCCCTTTCCTTTGGGAGCATGTTTCCCCCAACCTCCACAGGAGCAGTGACCTTCAGAATTATTCAAATTTCAAGAAAGTCCAAAGTCCGATCAAGGATTGGATTCACCCTGAGCTAGGTGCTATAAAGCCACAGGGGCCTCTCTCTCAGTGTATAGATCCTAAGCAAATAATGCCTGGGCTTGCTAAAAGAGAATGGGAATGCAATTTGTTCATAGATAACCACCAGGGCACGGAGGGCAGGGTGAAATACAAGGTCTGTTTCCTTAATACCAACACAGAACTGCAGGCAAGCTGGGAAGCATGCAGAGCCAAGCAACAAGTCCCTTCCCTTGCCCCTTTAGGAACACCATGCTGCAGAAATGGCAGGCAGGGCTCAGGCAGAAATGGTTGACAAGTGCTAGATCATACTATTGCCAGTATCTAAAATGTCCTCAAGTGCAGTAAGCCGCTCTATTTTATCACAAGGCTTTAGCTAGTTACTGATTACCAGAGCCAATAAGAACACTACAAATACTTCACAGGCTGCAAAGGCATCCTTCATCCCAGGGACAAGAACATTTACCAGGCCCACTTGATGCTGGGAGCAAGTCTGCTTAGGGTTGCCCCACTCTTCTGAAGGGTTCCTGTAGCAAGAAATACCGGAAGATATTAAAGCTTTCTGCTTTGATGTGTCACAATGAAAGCGATTTACGATGCTTGATGAGGGTGGCTCTCCCACTCCCATGTTTCTCCATTTGTCCTTGCTCTCTTTCAAGGTAGTTACACCCATCTGCCCCACCCTCTTCCTGCCCTATCTTTCCATATGAAAAAGAAATGACACGCAACAATATGTGTTTTTCCTCTGGTGTATCAGGGGAACCCACCTCCACTCTTGGCTAGGTGGAAAGCATCACACTGGCCAAGAGAAATTTCACAGGGAGGAAGATTTAGGAAAATTGTGAGAGACAAAAGAAATGGGGAAAAGGCATTTCTGTGGTGCTGTGGTTTGTTCACAGAGCTTGCCTGGACAGGGTGGCAACCCCTGGTCATGCTCACCTTTCTGCTCCTAAGGAAGCATGGTGGCCTCAGGACATGGCACACCACAGCATCCAAATTTCTTTTCTTTCCATTTCACACAGGGTACCAGGGTGATACAGGCTGTCCTCACCGCTGTGAAGGAAACTCTGCCACCAGAGAAGGATGTAAAGGATCAGCTGAGAGAGGACGGAATTTTCCCTCTCTCAGCAGCCAGACACCTTCCTGGCATAGCACATCAGGACAGCACAGGCGCTGCTAACGCCAGTCAGCAGATGAGGCAGTCACACACAGGACAGCACAGCCACCTTACAGATTCCACCAGCAAATTAAGAGCAGAATATTTTACTGTCTTTTAAAAGCAACTCAGTGTTTTCTGAGTGAGCCTCAGCCACAGCACTGTATGGAAAGCTTTTCATGCCTAAGGATCACCAGTACTCACATAAATAAAACACTTTCAGGAAGGTTCTTGCTTGCTTTTGCGTGTCATTGGCAAAGAAATAGCCTGCCTCACCAGTCCCTCTCTGTTAATGCAAAGTTTTCCGAGAGTTTGCTCAGGCTCCCATAGAGAAGAATTACATTGATGTAACATTTTTTAATTTCAGCAAGAGCAATGGTGATGAATTTAATACACTGTGAGTTTATATATTCCACTTTAAGAAGCTTATTCTACAGTTTCCCTTGGCCGTGTCCCACTTTGCTTGTAGTATTAAGGCCCAGTTGTTTATTTCATTTACCTAAGCAGAAATCTAAAACTGCACCCACACTGAGAACATGGCACTCTGCATCATCTTATGAACAATGCATGATGAATTTTTAGCACTACTTCAAGAAAATTACTAAAAAAAAAAGGTAAATAAAAAAAGGTAAATTCCTATGAAATGCTCAGTTTTACAAGTCTTAGGAGAGAGGGTCCTTACACCTTGCAAGGCTAACCTCTAACTGGAAACAACTGTATGGATTGGAAAGCATTTCTGAAATATTTAAAGCCAGTGCATGGAAATAAAGGCCATTCCTGGTTTTAAATGGCTGAACTGGTTTTCCTCTGGCCCACATGCATGAAACCAGTTTCAAAAGGAAACCATCTGGAAGAGTTCAGCTCAGCACATAAAGTATCAGAAAGTCATAAGCAATTGTAAGCACTGGAGAAGGAGTAAAAATAGAATTAAAAACATTTTAGCAGCCTTAACCAGCACAGACAGCACCACTCCCGCCAGAGCCCCTGGCTCCAACAGATACATAACACACACACAGGGCTCTCAGAACACAAGTATTCCCACTGAAGTCAATACTTTAAATTATACGTAGACAGTACATTGGGCCAGAAAACAAAACTTCTTCTATTGCCATCATTAATAATATTCTCTTAAGTTTAGAGCCTTCTTTTCTTATTAACATTTACCTAATCGCAGTTTCTTGTCATTTCCTGTCAGGCTTATTCCTACTTGTCCTGCCAGAGGGCTGTTCAAGTTTGTTAGAAAAAATTTGCGATTGCCTTTCCTCCCACACCCCTGAATATTTTTCCTTCCCCTGAGCCTCATGGCCTACAGCTCCCTCTTGATTTGCAGTTCCTCTGAACCCCCTCCTAGGTTCTCACAGGCAAGAAATTCTGTCTGCAGAGAGGCAGCATTGCCTTCCCCCTTGTAGTTCTGATGCTGTTTCACAAGCTGATGAAGATGATGTGCTCCTGACCCAAGCCTGCAATAGTTCATGGCTGCTTGGGAAACCACCCTGTGGGTGTACAGCTTCCAGGCCCTGGTGTTGCCCACACAAATGGCAAACAAATATCAGATTAAGGAGGGAAGAATGAGCCATAAACTCCCAGGGCTGTTAGAAAAGGACTTCCATGTCGCAAAAGGGTCTGAAAGATTGAAATAACAGCCCAGCCTCTCTTGTGCCACGTCTTGCTCCACAATATCTAATGCCTTGGAATAGGCATTTTCACATGGAGAGCTCCAAAGTAAAGGTGCCATTATCTCCACAGATAAAGGAAGCCAAAATATCAAAGATTAAATGACTTAGCAGAGACTGAAGGTCTGTGAAGACCATGGATGAGTGCACGCTGCGCCACGTTGCCTCCAGCAAACAGAAAGCCCAGAAAACATGTACAGGAAGTACAACCCAATCCTTATTTAATTTACTTATATTTTTAAACTTATTTTCTTTTACTCATTCCTCACTCCTGGCACTCAGTGGGTCCGGGATTTAATTCTTTGGCATCGCAGGGATTTCCAAGCCAGACCTGGCATTTGCCAAGGCATCCATTGCAGCACCAGGGCCGACATGTTAATGAGTCTGTGATAAAGACCAGGACTGATCAGCAGGCAGCAGTAATTTAAACAAATTCCAAAAGAAATTCTATCTTCCAACAAAGAAATAAATTTTCTCCCCACAGGATTTGCAACCAGTGAACCACTGAAGAGCTGTGCTGGTGCAGAGGGAGCCTGCAGTGAAATTCAATGTGAAATAATCATAAACCATCTAATTGGTATTACCCAAGCTGAAAAGTAATGCAAGTAACCAAGCACAAATAAATGACAATGGATTTCTGTTTAAACTGTTTGGTTTTAAATGTATCAAGCCTTACATATACCACTTCTATGTCCATATGGGTATATAAGGATTTTTTTATGTTATTTTGAATTTTATAGGATTGTAAAATGAATGTAATTGGAATAGGACATTGAAATAAGATAATGATCTCCTGCAGCTTCAGAAATTAGGAAGAAAACAGAGCCGTGTACATATTTCCTTCTCCAAGGAAGAAATAAATGTACTGTGATGATTCTTGTCCCCAGAGAAAGAATCATTGTATTGAGTTTTGCAGTTTTCTAAGTAATGTTCATCAGAGGAAGGGCTATTTGGGGGTGCAGAGTACAGCACATGCTAATTCGCCCCATGAGTACCTCAAGTATCCAGACACTGGCGAGAATTCAAGTCATAGCTGATAAGGAAGTCTTGGTTATGCTTATCCTTGGCTAAGCTGAAAACAGTCTTGTCCTTGTTCATATTTCCTTCTCACGGTTGGTTAAGTAGACCTAAGCCCGTTGTCACGGAGGTTTATAATCTCTGGATGTGTATTCCTGTGGTCATCACGTTAATCAAGTTGCTTGTTCAGATACTTCACACAGAAGTTACATCAGACAAGCGATGAGGACTAGAAAGTAAATAGAGATCTTTTTTCTCCAAATCCAGGCAGATGAGAGTGACAGATTATAGGACTCACAAGTGACAACCAGGTCACATACTACTCTGGAACTGAAATTCCACCGTCCTACTGAAGGATTCTTCATCCACTAAACACAGGAGATATTTCCTGGCAGACAGAATTTTCAAGGTACCATTTCAAGATGTTGTGACATTTATAAATGCAAGTCAGTGAGGATCATCATACAAAGAACACAGGTTGATGCCTTCTTGGACTTTCCAGCTTATGACTGGTGTCATTTGCCTTTTTGTCTCTCATATGTTTGAATTTTATCACTTCTCCAGCACTCTAGTTGTGTCTTTTCCAGTGTAGTACTAGACCTGAAAGATGAGTGATTGTTTCTTCTGACTAAGACAGTATCAGAATAAAAACAAACCAGTGTTTTCAGACACATTTTAGAGAGCAATTATCCTCATTTTGGAGGAGACAGAACTGAAGCATGGAGATGTTAAGTAATATGCTCACCTTTATGCATTTTGCCAGGAGAAAGAACACAGCCCAGTACTCACACTGACGAGCATATTTCCTGCCTTCTGTATTCTTCTGTCAACTGACCTTGGCAATATGCAACAGCATTTTCTCACATGTGATTTTGCTGCCTTTTTTTTTATTACTATTATACCTCTTACTACCATAATGGTTTACTTAAAGTGCTAGGTCTTAATTACAGTAAACACTTTTTCATTTCTGTACAGATGGGAAATGCGCTGGAATAGAACTGGATGGTTTAAGTTCATCATCTGTTCATCTCTTGATAGAGATCAATATAGATTAGAGGTAAGTCTCTTTATCCATATTCATTTTCAAAACTCAAAATGATATGCAACAGATTTATAATTAAGCAGAAGTGATGATGGTTTTATACAGCTTATTTAAATGGATTTGCCACGATGCATTAGAGTAGAAGCTATAAAACCACACCAGATGTTATATTTCTCTCCCTGCTCTGTGCTACAATTTGCATGAGAGTCCTACATCCTAAATAAAACTTGAGGTCAAACTTTTCTAACCTGGGGATCTATTATTAGTCTTTTAAAACCTTCCTGGCTACCCAAATAAGGTGGCTTTATTTACAGAGGGGGTGAACAACCCCTGCTAGGAGTAAAATCGGAATTAAATTTACTCAGGAACTCATGTGCCCAAACACAGTGGCAGCTTTGGGCTCCTAAGCCTGCTGAATGCAAAGCTTCTCGTGTAGCTCTTGCCTTGTAGCCCAAGACATTTACATTTCTGCCACAAATAAAACCAGCTGAGTCACAACACTGTGGGGCCTACCTTACAAGTGAGCTGTATCAGGGATCCTGCTCCAGGTGTTGCTCTGCCACATCTCCCTCCCACGAGGAACACACAGCCCCCCTCACTGCACAGGGGACAGCCAGCCAGGCAAAACTTGGCACCCCTTCTGCAAGGCTCACTGCAGTGATTGCAAGATTTGCTTCCATAACCCCATCCTGAAAGATTTGAAGCAGGGATTAGAGCTCACACGGACTTTGTGGAAATAATTGGCTGAGTGCAAGATTCAGCGGGAGGTACAAAAACAGGCAGATTGTGTAAGTCGATACAAAGTACCTGAGACTCAAAGAGGTAAAGAAGTACCTCTGAGGTTGAGACTGGCATGACTGGGAAGCATTTCACCCTGTTCACTTAGTGAGGACACGAGAGGATGCTGGCCCTGTGATTCTCATCTCAGTTGCCAAAGCTGGGCAGAGCGAGACCTTGCAGGTGAGATCTCGTCCTGACCGCAAGCAATGCGGGTTTTACCACTGTCTTTGGTGGAGTCAGGATTTCACAACATTCTGTGCTTCATTCACAGTGAAGTCACCGGGGTTATTCATGAGGCAGAGATACCAGGAGATAGCCCTCACATCATGGAAAAGGGTAGGCTTGGGCAAGGACCTATTAAAATCAACATTACAAAACAGCTTCCACGGGGAGCTCCTTTTCTCTAATTATTAGCCACAGTGATTAAGTGCACTTGGTGACTCACAGACCTTACGTTACCCATCATCAGCAAAAGACATTTGGAGTTAGATAAACGCCCTAAAAATGTATCCTTTAACATATGTAGCTCACAATATCTTGAGCACCAGTAGCCGTGATGTGAATCATCTCAATGCACTTAAAGTTTGTTTGTTGCTGCTTCATTTTTTTAAACAAACAACATGCCTAACAGCTCTTGGAAACTACAAGACCACCCCAGTCAAGCAATAAAGAATGAGCGCTGATGCTGATGAGGAACTTTTGCTTCATGCATTTGGTTCCTAGCAGCCTGGCTTTACAGTGTGCTATGCATCCTGCACATCCTCAGTGCAGCTCAGAGAATGAGCATGTAACCAAGGAAAAACATTCTGCAGTGTGTATGCTAAATTATCATGTCCAGGAGTGAAAGGAGGTCATTATTTCTCAGTTCAGGGGTCTCTCTAATTGCCAAATACCTCTTTAAAAGACTGTCTTAATTTTTGAGTCTTCCATACCATTTATAGTAGTTTTATTTTGCAAGCACTTTCATGGAAGCCAATGCACAAGGAAGAAACTTTTTATGAGTACTGGTTTCAGAATAAGTGGGTATTTTGAAGAAATGCTAGGATTTAAAAGAAATTACTAGGAGCATCATTAGCATCTCTAGGCAGCTTTTTTTCTTTTTTTTTGAAACCCTGTCCTTTAGTTTCTTGGATTGATTAATGCAACATTTCTTGTTGTGAATAACTCAATGCCATGCAACAGTATTCCAATCACAGTTGATTATAAATTAACACTCATTTTAACTGATGCAGATAATCATGCCCGTGTCACAGCAAATACATTATCCAACATTACATGTGGATGGTGCAATGTAAACAAGAAGCTAAGAAGTCCATTATCTGCCAGCACATCACCACCAACTAATTTCTAAATATTTTATCATTGTTCAGACTGCATTCAGGTTGCACAGAATACCTTGCTACTTATAAGAAGTAGATGCAACTGTTTTGTTAGGTATAGCAACAAAAAGGAGGAAGATTTCCTTTGTTATCAAATGCCTGCTCAGGGTATTAGACAAGAATATACCTTACCTGGACTCCCATGATAGGCCATACTTCCCTCCTAACAAGTAAAGAAGGGAGGGGAAAGGAGTAACAAAAGAGTGATAAACAAGCTCCTGGGTTTATATAGAATGAAAGGAAAACATGGCTGCTCACAGCACTGCGGGCAATAACCCTTTGCCTCAGTTTCCCCTCCTTGGTGTTGTGAATCCCTGGTAGGGAATATAAACATTTTTCATACTACTTCTTTGCTTCTCTCTCCCCAGGGAGTCATACTCATATTTTGTGAGTTAACGCAGTCTCAGAGTAAAAGGCAGTGCCTGCTGGTACATTCTTTTCCAGTCCTCAGAGCGACACAGTGCCTATCATCTTTTTTTACCATAGTCCTCTTGCCTTTGTTTGCTGGACAGCCAGAGATGCTGCTGTGGGGCTCGAAGAGGCTCTGCTCGTTTCACTAGAGCTTTTTAACCGGTGGGCTTTAGATGTGCAAATGAGAGCTACACTTTAGAGGGCAGAGCTACAAACAGATATTTCATTCTTGAGATACTCTGATCCCCACTTTTCACTCACAGAAATAAATGTAAGGTTTAAAATAAATGTAGACTCATCCTATTAAGCTACTGTTCTTTTGTGTATATAACAGATTTTGGCCTCACTTTTTTATTGCCAGTGGCACATTAAAGGCTTATTTCTGGTTAGACTTCATAGACAGTGGTATAAACCCCTCACATTATTTCAGCATCTCCTGTTATTTTGGGGTTAGAGGAGAACTGACTAACTAAGGAACAGTATTTAGGGAAGCTCCTCCTAATATGACACTGCAGTCCTATCCATATCACTTGTTTCTAGACAGTGACAGCAAACTACACCATTACTCAAGCTTTCCTCTACATATTCTTACCTCATTTTAAGCCCAAACTTGAGACTTCTGTAATCGAAGCAATCAAAAGCAATTCAGAAAAGGCATCCCTAGTTATATTTGGAACTCAGCTGTTAAGAAAATATATAGCAACGCTGTGAAAAGGAAAAACACTTATATTAAAATAGCCTTAGCATATTATGTAATGCCTTTTTTTTTTTTTTTGTATTTATATGTTTCTTTATAATGGCTATGTTATTTTTTTTTACTGTGAAATGAGCTGAACTATGTTTTTGAACAGATAATTCTATCCTCAATCCTGTTCCAAACCAAAACCAAATAACAGTTCTAAAGCCATATGAGATGTAAGTAATGCTGATCAGTTATTACAGCCATGCCAGCTTTTCCAGAAGTTTCAGGTCCATCTTAAATGAAAACATACATTTTGTTGTATCTGAGCAGATTTTGAAATAGTCATCTAAAAAAACCCCCAACAACTTCCACCACCAATTTTGAGTTATAATCTTCCATAAAAGGTTTTCATATTCATCTCCAGAAAAAAAAAAAATCCCACAACTTGGTCCTTAACAGCTGTGGTCCAGCCTGAGCCTGTTAATAACCATTAGGTAGGGTGATGTATATTTATTAATTCTCTGTGCTCCCCTCCCTTATCTTTTGATTGTCAGGTTTAGTCAGGCATAAAAATGAAGCTTTTGTGCAGTCAGAACATCTCATGATTTTTCATGTAGCACCTCATTTTGTTTGTCTACAGAAAATGATTTTGAAGTTAGGGTTTGTTCAGATAACAGGACATTTCACTCAGCCATCACATTTTGACATTTGATAAGTAATTAAGTAAAGGAAAGAACAGCTGTTAAGAAAATGCTTAGTGACAGCATGTAGATGATTTAAGGGCAATTCATGAACCTCGTAAGTCCCATTTGAATCTAAAATGTCATGAGATGCACGGTAAAAAAACTGCATGATGTCTTTCCTTTGCAGCCTAACAAAGAATTAGCCTTCATCAGCTTGAGTAAATGAATGTGCCATCAAATACTCCTGTCATCTTGGCTGGGAAGCTTAGACTCCTGTATCCTAAAGACCAACCTTATGATAAATAATAAACAGAAAATACATTAAATAATTACAAAAGAAAGGAGTTTACTGTATTTCTCTCTTAAACTTAGGCAGCATTTTCCCTAGATTTTGTGTCATAATTTTTCCCATGTTGATCATTTAGAATAAAAGATCAGATAGACCAAAGTTGGTATGTTTGAAATAAAAATTAGTAGGAAGCTAAGTATAACCGTATGGACAAGACAGAGAACAGGAAAAAAAGAATGAGCAATATGGGAAAAGCGTGACAGAAGTGGCAGGTTTATGAATGGAAAGCATTCTGAAAAGTCAGCTCTCCAAGGCAGACCACAGTTTTGGCAGATTTCACATACACAGTTACTGATACTGATTCAGCGACCATTTAATGACTACCCATTAACATGGATTATTAGTTGTCATAATATAGATAGGAAATACAGAATTTTGCTTCTCTAAAGATACCTTCTGGAGGCTCTCCTTACCTGGACCTTAGCCACAGCACTTAGAATGATATTAATAGATTTCTCTTGGCTCTTGAAGCATTTTGACCTCAGGTGTCTGTGGCAGTAGGTAGAGCACGTGCCAACCTACAAGCTAGCCAGCATACACTGCACCCTGCCATTACAAATACTGGTGTTCTCATCCTACAACTGCTTCATTGATGGGTTATTATTCTAGGCCAAGGATTCAATTGCTGCTGGTTAATAATTGCTATTATGTATGCTTCAAAAGAGAAATAACAAAGAAGGTACAAGCACCTTAATACCACACCCAATAGCCACCAACTGAAACAGGCATGCAGCAGTCTTCCAGAGAAGTGATGAGGCTTGCCACAGTTCTCCTATGCTTGCAGAGACATTTCTATATACATCTGTCAGATTCAGATATCGTGGTCAGAGGGAGATGGGAACAAATTCTTTCGGCTGGATGTTGTTACGCCACGTGGGAATGGTTCATAAATTATGTATGTTTTCTCGTTCATCAAAGGAAAGATAAATTGGTCAAGGGGGACAGAAATTGCTTTCTGCTTTTGGAACACGGAAGAGTAAGAAGGTTTCCTGCTAAACAGAAGTTTCTGGTGTGCTGGGGAAAGCAAGCAGCAGAGCTACTGAGGGAAGACAGGCATAGACATAATTTACCACAAGACAGGATGCCACTCAAGTGGTCAAACAAACACTGCAGTGACCAAGCACTAGAAAAACAAGCTTCAAAACCTTGCAGAAAAGGACCAAAGAGCTTGAGGCACAAGCCTTACAAGTATGACCATTGTAACTGAACTACAGGGAAGGGAAGAGCGTGATGAATGCGGGAGATGAGCCTGCAGCCTGCTGGGTGGCAGCAGCCAGCACCGCCGGGGCAGTGCTGACCTGACCCTCAGCAGGGCCCTTAATGTATAAGCTTAGCAAATTTGACTTGGGGATGATTAATTAAGCAAAGGTGACTAGTGGAAAGGCAATTCCTGGCACAGTCAGGCCCCTGGGAAAAAAATCCCAGGAGCCATTAATCCTGACAGTCACAGATCCTTTGGATCATGACTGTTAAAAGACTGTGGTGTTGTTTTTTTTTTTTTTAATTAAAAGAATGTTGGGAATGTTGAAATGTCAAAAAAAAAAAATTCTCATATGTGGAAAAGCTGACATTTAGCAATAGACTTGAGACTGTTAATATCATAGAAGCTTTCTCCTGACAGTTAATACCAGGATAAAAAAAACATCTGGAAAGTTGGACTTGACTTGTGTATATTCTGCTATGTTTATAATTCAGAATTAATATAGAACACAGAGTTATTGCTTCCCAAAATCCTTTTCCTGATTGTGACTGTATTTTAAGCCACTCCCAGGATGTTGATATGCATTTCTGAAACTGAAAAGCCAGCCTCCACAGACAGTGGCACTGCACTAGTGCATCACTTTGTGTCCTGATGATGATGATGAAATTGAGAAGGGGAGCAGTTGCTTAGGAGATTACTTAGAGTATATGATCAAAACCCTCATCAGGGATGCCATTTATAACTAGTTGTTAGCTTGAGGTCACATGAGAACATTTCTGGCACAAAACAACTACATAGCAAAATAAACAGAAAGTGTAAAGGTATTCTCCAAATCAGCAGCCAAGCAGCTCTAATCTGTCCATAAAACACACCAAATTCAGGTTGAAATTCCAAGGCTGCAAGGTGTTACAGATAATTTGTTGCAAACTATTGTATAATAGCAGTATCCGTAACTCATTTAAGAAGTTGCTGTTTACTCAGAATGGCTCTCCTACTGCAATAGGTTACCTGGCATGGAGTAGATAATGAGATCCTAAAGGATTTTCATATAAAAGGTTAGCATTTACTCAAATGAGAAAGTCTGTCCCCAGATAATTGGTATTAATACAATTCTTTGCTATACTTTCAAATAAACACTGAGAAACAGTAGTGATGTTTCTTTCTTAAGGATACTATTCTTTCTAGAACTATAAATATGAGAAGGCATAGAATTTGTTTTGCAGGATTAAAAAAACCAAACCAACTCCTTTTCTCATTTCCATCAGACATCTAGAAAATAATGGTATCCTAAGATTGTTGTTCATCAAGTAGATTCAGCCCCAAAAGGTAAAAGGGCCTCTCTGGGTACTGTGAGAAATACAGTCAAGACCATGGCTGAGTTAGGTGTGACAGACACAGGGCAGAACATACATAAGCATTATCACTGCTGATTCTAATTTTAAGAAATGAATTAGCAGCTCTAACAAATTGCCCTTGCTTCTGTAGTTATAGTTGTGTATGTAAATTTTCCCAGAATACATGTCAAAGGCTCTCAGGAGGGATGTGTTAATAAATATTCTGCTTACAAACTGTAAGAGGGGCATCTTGGCTATAGCTGGAGTTCACCCTGTCTCATTCCTGTAAACTTTTCCTAGTCAAAGATTAGAGATCCTCAGATCTTATAAAAAGCCTTGGAAGAAGCATGCTGTCCTTGACACATACCTGGTTATGCCAAGCTTGAGGAGGTCCCAAAGATGCAGACTTGTTGAAGGAAGCAACACCCACATTTTCATATTTCAGCTGACACCCAGCTGAGTGCTCTCAGCAGTGTTGTTTTTGATTTTGGTTGTGCTGGGGGAAGAGCAATCTGCCAGGGCTCAGCCTACTCACTGCCTTCTCTCTGCCAAGTCTGTTCCACAGGGAATACGTAGGCAGCAGCCCCTCAGCTGCCCAGGGGAGCAGGGCTGCAGTTCACCCATCCCTTACGTGCCCCTGTCCTCAACAAGTGGCTGCATACAGGGCTCTTATGCCACAGACAAACCATTAATTTCTATCAGGGACTGGTTCTCACTACACTGTATTGATTATTGAAGAACAGTAAGTCTTTTCAGTTTCAGAGCAAAGACAGCCAGTTTGGGTTGCCTAATTATGAAGTCATTAGGAGAAGATGCCCAGTAAGTTTTGACATTTCACCCGCTCTATGAATTATCACCTTCCTTTGTTTCAAGCAGCCAGTCAGAACCACTTGCTGTTAGACTGATGGTTTTCCTTTTATGGTTTACAGATTTTGTGGCTAATTGTGAAGAAAGCCATTTTTGGAATGCCTGGGCAGTACAAGCGTGAATCACAGCAGCAAGCCATTGCTTCTGCCTTCCAAAATGTATCATGGAACTATTTTCTTCCATCCCTTTTGTAGTACAGTACATTCTACATTATGAATCATTTTCATGCAAAAATAGAAACATGTGATGACTTTATGTTCACTTCACAACAGAGGAGCAAGAACTGGCATCTCATAATTAAAGTGCCGGGTTTAGTGGCGTTGTAACAAATTGCTGCACAGACGGCCTTGAGTGTCAGCTGTAGAGAGATTAATAGACCCCTGAACACATGTTTCCTAACAAAATATGATTTTTTAAAAAGTCAAATTCTGGTCCTCAGGGAAGCTCCAAAATAACACACTGCTATTTAGTGCCATCTTGGATGTTGCAAAACTAATAATGCTATACTTAAAAGCAAAATGAAATGCTGCCATTCACAACATGGAGGTAAGTGCCTGTCATCCCTCTGAAGTGAACGAGGGAAATGAAGCACCTGGGAATTGGATTTACAGTCTCCAGTGTGCTGGGGCGTGGGAGGCAAGATGCTTTGGTCAGGCAATATTGTAGCTGTCTCTTGCACTGATCCTACCCATGTCACACACTGGTTCTGCTGAACTGTGTCTCCTGGACATGAGCCACTTAAGAGCCAGGAGCGTGGTTCTCATTAGTAGAGCGTCAAACCTGAACCAGTAATCCTGCTGGGAAGTTGGGAGTATTTAACTCACCCTTATGGCCCCCTTATCACGGTTGCTCAGCTTGTCTTCAGTCCAAAGCGCGCGCCTGCTCGGCCTGTGGGCAGAGAAAGCCCAAGTCTTCCTGCAGAAGATCACGTAGAGATTCCCTTAGGTGCCTAACTCAGGCCATGACAGATGTCCATTTTGTGATACGTAGTAACGACTGGAGACTGCCACTTTCCATCTGCTCAGCATGGCCCATCATCTAATTCTGCTGGAGGAAGAGACTGCAGCAATACTTGCATTTTCCATTTAGCCAATTCAGTCAGGTAAACTGAAAACACCAGCTTTTGAGTTCGTTCGAGTCCTTCCATCTGAAGTGACTGGCCCTTCTGTAATACTCCAGTGGCAGGGTAACTTGAGTGTTCTTCAGAGGGAATACATCGAACTGGGGAGGGAGTTTCCCCTTTACTTTTATTTGCTGGGAGCAGTGTGGCTAGAAGGCTATTCAGTGGGGTGCCGGACCCACAGATCGGAAATACAGTTGCACAGGTTGGTACTGCCTGTGCAGTGATAGCTGACAATTTAATGAACATACACAGTATATTCAATGAAGTAGTAAAAAGGAGTTGCAGTAGCCTTGAGCTTGATCTCTTGCAGTAAATCAGGAATTGTATTACAAAGGCCAGAGAAGTCATGCTACTACTGAGGCAGTTAGAATCAGCCTCAATACTAAGGGGGCTGAAGGCATTTTAAATTTTATGGAATTGTAATTTAAGCAAGAAACCATTTACAAATAATTTTTTTTCTACCACATAGACATGACATGCATCCCATGCACTCACTCCTGTTTTCAACTGCAGAAATATTCATGCTTTGGCTCACCTGCAATCTGAATTTGTCTTAGCCACACCACCAAAATACACTTCCTTGTAAGTCTGGCAGATACTCTTAGTTCTTTTAAACCCTTACAAGGGAAGAAATAAAACACTGTTTATCTTGTCCTTTTTTTTTTTTTTTTAGAGGATGGTTGGCATATATTGCTTTTCACTATGCCCCCCAATAAAGGACCTTCAGTATTGAATTTTCACAAAAAGAAAGCTTAGGTATTCTATTAGCCATCCGAAGACCATTTCGGCTAAAATCCTGTAAACATGAGCTGATGTGTTGCCTTTTTTCCAGCAGCCGTCTCACTGCCATTAAAAAGACATTTTCCTGCAATACAGTTCTTTGCAAGCTTAAAAGACCGATGCCCTGGTGTGCCATAGAGTACAAAAGGCACAGGCCTAGGCTGTGAGGGTAACAGGACCTGCCCCACCAGCTGAGATGGAATTGCTGTTGATTGTTAAGGTATTAATAGATGAGCTTATTACGCCTTTATGCAACAATTCAAGGAGTTACTAATACTATATTTGTGGTTGCCATGCTCACAGTGAAGTCAAAAGAACACAGTCAGTGCCTTAACAGCTTCAGTGTGAAGTCTGTTAGTTTAGCTTAAGTTTCACTTCACCTGCAGTTTAAAGAAAGGAGGAGACTGTGGCAATATTGCAACCCAGGTGGGGCAGTTCTGCTGATTTTACTGTGGAAAGGGGCAACCTCCAAGACAGTACTACAGTCAGTAACTGGGAGAGGCAACTTCTTAGGCCACCACAGAGAGATTCACTGGATCTCATTTAGCAGTATCTCTAGTCTCTGGCAAGTGCAAGTTTATTTAAATGAGGCACTCATAGCCCTCTAGATTGCCAGCTCAGCTAGTGCTAAGCTGATTTGAATTGCTTCTCATGTGCTCAGGTCACACACAGAGCTCTTACGCCTCAGCCAACACATGGCAATTTATGTACATGTTTTGCATTTCAGATGTTCATGCATATTTTATTAGAAGAAAGATTTATTTGCATAGTACTTACTGGAGTGAAGTAAATTTTTGAGGGCTTCTGGGCTGCAGAACAAACCAAACCACCTGGACTTTGAAAAAGAAGCAATTACGGTGAGCTGAGGCACTGTTGTCACTGTTCCTATTTCTTCAATCGCTTCTACCAGTTTTCACTTCAAAATAACTGGTTTTCATTGTGAATGCCCTCATGTAGCCATATTTGCCGTAAAAGGAAGGGCTTGTGTACATGACAGGGCACCAACAAGCCAGAAAACGGTTGGATTTTAGATCACTCTGTTTTGAAAAGATCTGTATCCCCAGCGATACCTACCAGGGCTATGTGTCTCCAGAAACCCTATTTTCCAGATACTGGATGGGGATAGCCTCTAGTGTAAATTACTATTTAAGTCTCAGTTCAGCAGAGATCCTACTTGACTTTCAGCACAGGCTTCAACCTCTTACTCAAGTTAATCACACACTTAATTGCTTTACTAAATGGGGATGGAATTAAACATATCCTTAAGAATATGCCGAACCAGGACCTATCATACAGATGGTCAAGACTGAGGGCTTGATCCAGAGATCACTGAAATTAACAGGAGACTCTGATGGCCTTCAGTTGAAGCATGTAGATGGGAGTCACAGGTGCGCTCAGTGTTGAAATACATAAATCAATTTTCCTATCACATAATTTTCATCTGATTTACTTACTTGGATGCAAACCTCAGAGCTGGAAAAGAGCTGAGGGCTTAATGTTCTGGTGTACTGTTAATATCCTGGAATAAAATGTCAGCACAGACAGGAGGATGACAGGACCTTCAAACTACTGATTCTTCCCAGATTTCCACAGGACAGAGAAGAACAATATGGTGGAACTGAAGGTAGAAACTGGCTCACAAGTAGGGCCCATAATTTTGCAGAGGTATCTTTCAAGGTTCTGATCTTGCTTAAGCAAGGTCATAAAGCTGAAGTTCCAATGCTTTTCTAAAGCACTATTCATAATTAAACAATTGTACAAAATAGCTCTGTAGAGTAGAGGATGCTTGGGGGAAAAATAAACACCTTAGGATAAAAATGAAATATGTAAGTCTTCAAGCAAAAATGGAAGAACTATAAAAGGCAAATATCCAAACCTCTTTGGTAAGTTAATTTAAATTGAGCTGAGACTGTCAGACTCATTGCTGCAGGGTAGCTTGATGGAATGGTTCAAAATTCATATGCCACTTTTGTTTTCATCCCCACATTACTGAGATTGCTGCGCTGTGCCAAAGAGCAAATAAGCTGGGAAAAGAATTTCCTGGCTAGGACCTGCTTGGAGGCTGCAAGTCAGCAGAGGAGATGGGCCCTCCCCCAGTGAGTGAGTTAGAATATACGAGCAATATTAAGGATCTGAACTGGGGCCATTTTCTGCCTGGTAACAGGTTTACACAGGCTGTAATCAACAGTCTTCTGTAGGTGCCCTGAACGGCCTTCTAAGCTTCACTGAAGAGGTAAAAATCTTAGTTCAAGAGGTGAAGAGCTGTGTTGCTACATATCTTTCTCACCACTCTCCTGTTCCCTTTGCTATCTCAGACACAGAGATTCATGGCAAAAAAAAAATACTGCTCACAAGGACAGACAGCTTTTGAGCAGTGGAGTTAAAAGTATGTCTGTTTGTTGGCAAGAGGAAGTTATCTCACAAGAATGGCTGTGGATCAGAAAAGGCCAGAATTGCTTGAGTTCATCAAAGAATTAAGCACACCTGCTCAGTATTTTGAAGAGAAAATAAGACCAAGAGGGTGATTGGCAAGATAGAGTCTGCCTCTCCGCTTTGAAGAAGCAAGGTGCAACTCAAGTGGAGGATACCATTTATATGACTCCTTTCATCCTACCAAGCCAGCAGTAAATGGATGTAACTATCAGCATTTTTGGTGAGAACAGCCTACTCTGGCTGGGTGCAGAAGAGGTGGCTGGATGGGGGCTGAAGAAATAAACACACACATTTGAATACTGGATGCATTTTCCCCAGGCTTCTGATATAAAATGTAATTGCGTCAGATGTTCTCTGAGAACTGCCAGTTTGCTTAAGACTGTTCAGCAAATTCCCTCAATAGCTGCTTGCCTACACTTCACAGACAGATTGCAAGGAGGTACTTTTCTCTCAGATGCAGATGAGCAATAAGGTCTCGGGATTGATGCAGATACTTCCAATCTGCTCCATGAGCAAATGACTGCTTTTTATTGTTTAACTGCTAGCAGAGCAGACAGACATCTTTAGACAGAGGCAGCCAAGAAAGCAAGGGCCATGGATATGAAACCTCCCCCTTATCCCCCAATTTCATTGCTTTTGTAGTGAAAATTACTTTTTAATAAGAGCAAAACAGCAAAAACAATTTATAAGTCTCTTCAGTAGCCAAAGGGAATTTATCAGAACCTTGGCAATAAAACCCATGCTCAAGTGTAATTTATGCTATCATTAGATAAAGGATGAATCTACAGCATGGCAATCTGGGCCATCCTGTGAGGGACCTCCAGCTTTTTTTTTTTTTTTTTCAGGTCACATGAAGATTTCTTCAGGGTATGTGGAGATGGGTTTCCTTAGCTAATGTTTCCTTAGGGAAGGACAGAACATGGGCAAATTCAAGGGAAAGAAAAAGCTGCCAGAAGGAAATTATTTGGTAGCATTCCTCCCAAAGCCCAGGAAAGAACCTCTAAAGGATTTTAAAGGCTTTTAGGGAAGCCACTGCCTGCAGAAACCCCACAGCATCAATCCAGTTCTGCTGCTATGGCACGAGGGTGGGAAGGGATGGAAAAGCTAGCAGAGAGGTGTAACTTCTCTGCATGATTAACCTGGGCATCCCAGTCCATTTCAAAAATGAAGAGAGCTTGTCCTACTGGTAGAATAATGAATGATTAAAAAACCAAAAATTGCTGAAAGTGTTCCTTCACTCTTGTTCTCAGATGATCCTGCAAACTGGCTTGTTAACCTGCCTGGTGGGGATGGCTTCCACAGAGAGAGAGTCAACAGAAGACAATCCTCTAACACTTTTTATCTTGGCAGTCTTTTAAAGTGCAACATATGTATAAATAAATGCCAATATTAATTCCATGGAAAAATGCCTAGCATTCTCAGAGTTGAAATCAATTATGCAGTCTGTCTTAATTCTACCATCTTTAAAAAAGGGAAGAATTCTAATGACATATTACACTGCTTTGTGAATCAATTCCAAATTATTGGAAATTGTCACGCCTCTTAGCCTCTTAGTTTATGCATATTCAAGACCTTCTGAATCAATGTAGACTGCACTGACCACAGAGCTTCAGAGTAAACCTTGACTTATGATTTTCCAGTCTGTGTGACTGATTTGGCTGCAACAAGACTCTGCATTTCCACTTCACACACAGGGACCTTCAAAGGTCTTTTGAAGGCCTCAGGTTTAGTAAACAGTAGAAAAACAGTGTCTATTTAATAGAAAAAAGAATTATAGTAGTCAGAGGCTGGAAGACTTTAGAAATAGGGGGAACTATGAAACACCCCAGTCTTCCTGGGGTTGCAAATCTTCTAATGTTTCACAATTTGTGACAGATTGGTAGGAGGGGAGAGCACTGAACCTTTTTTCCCCTCTTTTATCTCCATAGCCCTGTCTTTTAGCAGTGTGAAAAAAACTTCTTAGTTTAAAAAAAAAAAAGAAAAAAATTAGCGCTCATCCCAGAAACAGACAACTTTTCTATAATCCCAGAGACATAAAAAGCTAGGGGAAATTCCTTCTCTCAAGGGCATTTTTCTGGCTGCCAAAAAGCACGTGCCTTTTAAGAAGGTACAACAGGACCAGGAATGTGTTGCTGTGACAATACAATCAGTGACTAATCCGAACTTAGAGCTTGTCAGACCTGGAAGGAAGGGGAATACCTGTCTGACCTCTGTGGGCTGCCTTGTCACACAAGGAACCAGCCAGCACAAGCTGGTGATACCTAAATGACTAAGGGAGAGGTCTGAATGGAGAACTGATCTTGTTTGCTGATCAAGGTGTCAATTACTACTGATAAAAGTACTGCTTTACTAATAGGAAGTTTGACTCCTGAGCAAGCACATGCCTACCCAGAGGTCTGATCTGCAAGATGAGGATTATGCAATTGGAACAATCTAAGGACTCTATTCCAGCTATGGGGGCCACTGGAAATGTAACAAACCCAGCTACCACCCTTGCCGTTTGAGAACACCCTGCAGGAGCAAGGCAGGGGTTCTAGCCCTAGGGTGTTGCTGTTATTACGAAAATAGTGGTGGAGTTTGTCTTGCACCAATTATTAGATGTTTGCATCAAACTTATTTTCTCTTCCTCCCATGCTATTCTCCTAATTTTACACTCTTTTATCCTCTTTCTTTTCCTCATGCCCTTCTTCCGCTCTTATTTCCAGTTCAGCTCCACCTAAAAAAAAAAAAAAAAGCCAACTATCTGTGCAGTCACTACGTAACACTGCATGACATTGTTTGCATGGCAAGAGCACTATCTGCTACTTACATACACAGCATGCAGCAAAAAGCAGACCCATTCTTCAATAGCCTGCTGAAACTTATTGATAATGTTATCAAGAGTTATTGTGTCACACCATCCAATCAGACTTTTGCAAGGAATATGCCTCATCTTTAGGCTACTGCCATTAAGGTCATCTTTACCCAATCTTCTACACCTGAAGGTATCCCAGTTGATCTTTGCACAATTTCTTGAACAGTTCTCAGGAATCTCAAGTTAAGGACACTGAAATAAATGCCCTCTTCTCCACAGTTCATATTGAAAAAAACTATAGGATTAATTTTTTCTACAGAGCAGCTGAAGTGAGTAATCAATTTCAAATACAAACTGCTATTTATATAATCTGAAGATGACACTAGGACATCAGACTCGCCCTTATGGGAAACAGGAAAATTAAGGCCCTCAGAGCGAATAGATAACTTGACAAGCTGTGACTATTCTTGTAGGAACATTTTTCAAAACCAGACACTGGAGCAGATGGTTATTCTCATTCCAATCACAAATCCGTACTGGTGATAAAGGTAGGTGTGAGTAGAAAAGAGATAGCTAGGGAGATGCTATGATACACACTTACTTTAACAAACCCAAAGGTGATTCAATCTCCTTTTCAAGGTTCTGTTAAAGCACAGGTTTAATATGCAGTACCCAAGTTTTTTTGAAACTGTCCCTTTTACCTGAACAAAACATTTTTTTCTTTATACTCAGACTGCACACCCCAGCATACTCCTCTTCAGTCATCTCAAATACCTACTGTTCTCACTTGTTAAAAAAGTGTGACTTTTTAAGGCTCATTTTTACAGAAGTTTTGCTGAGCTGAACATTTTTATCTGAGAAGTCTCATTTGACAGACTGACAAACTTTCTAAACTGTCCATTACAGCATGAAGACTTTCAACAGAAAAGCCATTTTTAAACACAGTATTTCAAGGAGAAATTTTGAAGTGTCAAGTATTTCCCACCCACCCTCACTGGAAACGGTGAGCAATGAGGTTAATCCTGAACTATGGAACTCCCTTTACTTATTTAGTAAACAAGTTTTAACACAGCTTTTCTCTTAAGTGGACTGAGTCACTATCCAATAAACATAGTATAGTCATGGAGGTGATACACATAAATACAAGCAAGCAGTAATTTTGCTTCTTGTGTCCAGGCTGTTAACAAACAATATCTGAGTGGGCCACTATGATACAACATAAACACAGCTGCCTCACTCCTGAGAGCCAAGTCTTTGGAGACCAGTGGCCAAAAGACTAAATACCCCCTGTGCACTTCCTGTAGCAGGTCCAACAGCTGCACTCCTGCATTACGTGTTCATCTGCCTTCTGAGCTGTAGTATCACTCAAATAATAAGACTGATCTTATTAGCAGGCCCTTAATCCTCACTTACCTTCTTCTTTAGCCATTAGCTATCATTAATTTACTAGCAGTTACTTCAACAGGCTGCAAACTTACCAGGTACCATTCCTCATCCAGCCATGTATTTACCCCTTCAAAGCTCCAGTCACAAGTGACTAGGGAAGTATTTTTTTTCCCAAGACAGCTTGCAACCTTGAGGTACCGCACCTTAGTCCTGTCTGGGACTCCTAACACTACTAAGATGAGTTAAGAGACATACTCTAAAGCTTATCAGGCTCTAACAAGCAATTGTGCACCTTCCCTCACTGGGGAAGACAACTATATGGAGGTAGGGTTAGACCACGGTAAGCCCAGACAGCTAGCAGGGGCACCACTTCTCTGTGCCAAGATAAATGATTCTCAGATTACCTAGTCCAACCCTGCTCAAAGCAGAATCTGCTGGAGCCATTTGCCCAGCACCTCATCAGCTAGGTTTTAAATCTACACACACTCCACAACCTAAGTTTATCACTCTTACTGTAAAAGTCTTTTCTCCTGTTCAGACAGAACTTGGTATGCAGATTTGTGCCCACTGCCCCATGCCCTGCCAGTGGATGCTAGGGATTAATCTGGCTGTTTTCATTCCCCCCAATCAGGAATCAACAGGAAAGCCCCCTAAGCCTACACATTAGGGGAACATTAGTCTTTAGGCCTAAGATCTCCCACCTCACTGCCCAGTTCAGAATAAAACACCAACAGCCATTTTACTGCTGTTATGCCAAAGATGGTTTGGGTTTTTTTTCTAGTATACAGAATATGAGAACCTCCACCATACGTATAAGACAGGGTTGAAGGATTGTCTTGTACAGCTATCAGAAGCCGAGCTTGAAACTTCAGTATTCCTGCACATACATCCAGAAATCTACCTAGAGTGACCCAAGGATTACTGTTCCACAATCGCAAAAGGACATGGAAGCGCACCTCAGCCAAAAGGTTCATGACCAGTGCCACTGGCTCCCATCACACTTAGCCCACTGTAACTGAGAAGACATCCTTCCATTAGCAGCCAGTACTGAAATCCACCACCCCCATTCCCCAGTTTAATTACGTAAACAGGGCTACAAGACTTCAATACTGACCTAGAAACCAGGCATTTCATTTACGTAACAGCAACACAGACGAACTAAACCAAACCAGCAGCTTTGATTCCTGTGACTAAAACACTCCAAGCAGGGAGCAGCTAAAGTGGCCATAAATAAAAGTGGCCTTCTCACTCATTCTTCACCCACTCCTTTTATGAAAGGCAAAGACCTCGGTCAGGGCAGCCTTACATAATGGAGAGGGCCCTCTCCTTTTCACCACAGACGCTTACACATGCATGTGGAGCTGCAGAAGCCTGCAGAGGTTGAAGTGCGATCCTCAGTCTACTCAAAGTCAAGACACCAGACTGGCAAAATCAAATTGTCAGATCCCTGTTTGCTTTACTTACCTCCAAAAATGAGTCTTCCAATACTCCAGCAACTCAGAATCTCAAGTGGTTGGTCTGATGGTTCTGCCAAATTCTCCTCAACCGGTGTCAGCTTTAACACCTGTGTCTTGCCCCCAGGCTACTAGACCATGGGCTGAAGACTGGGTGGGAAGTGTTGGTTCGGTCACTTATTCTATAGAAGGGAAACCATAACTGCTAGAAAATTTAGACTGCATAAGCTTCCTGAATCAGATTGCCAGTGCACAAACAACAGTTTTAAGGAATTCTGATGCTGGCAATCTAAATACTTTTGACAAGCCTCTTTGAAAAGCCAGCAGAGCTGTTCATAGTCCTTAGAGAGCAGAGCTTTAAGATCAGTGACCATAAACATTTGATTACGTGTTCCTGAATTCAGATTGAACAGCTGTCCTAATTTTACATGTTCACTGCAACCATAAAGACAAAGATGACTGAAACAGTTTTACAACATTAGGTAACAGCTCTTCTGGGACCAGTGAGGGTAACCAGATGCAGGGGCCAATGCTTTGTTTAAAGGCCACCAGAATCCCCAAAGAAGATAACCATATAGCATATATAAGGTCAATTCAGTTCTTGCCAGGAGAGTAGGAGGCAACAGGCATGAGCAGCCTCTGGCATTGAGTTCTTGGATTTGTCCCTTGGTTGAAATCAGGTTTGTTTTCTGCTTTAAAAAAAATTTAAACCTTGACAAGAAACTAGTGCAAGAAGCACAATCATGCTCATTAACAAATGAGTACGAGAATGTCTTCCTTCTGTACTTTGAGCTGGCTGCATCCTGAATGGCAACTCAGACATGGCAGTTTCAGAAAAGCCCAAGTGTGAGACTAAGTTACCCCGATGTAGCAGCTGACAGGGAATAAACTCCAAAATAATTAAAAGAAAGCAAACAGGTTTAGTTGTCTGAACAAGGAATTTTAATTTTAGGTCAACTATTGAACTAGGTCAACATCCAGTTCACAATGTCTACAGATAGTGGGCATAGCCAGTCACTACGGTAAGTTTATTGAAGCACCGAGCTCCACACAAGACTGTAAAATACATTTTAAACTACTAGTAAGAAAGCTTCTTCAAGTCAACAATACTATTAAGGGCCAGAGTTTAAGGACTAAGTTTTCACCTTCCAAGCTATTTTAAGACAGCCAATCCATTGCATAAGCAAACCAAACTGCTACACACTGAAACATAGAGCAGCAACTGCATTGAACAATTCCTGTAAATAATTCAAGGATACATTGAAACAGTATGGGTAAATTGTAATTTTTTATTGGAAAACAAATATACAACTTGGAATGGATTTGAGGCAAATCGTGCCATAAGCAGATTTTTTTTTTTTAAAATAAGTGGCTAAACAAAGTTTAAAAAGCATAGTAACAAGAGGAGAAAATGTTTTCTGGTACAGGACCAGCAGTACAAAAAAAACTTGTGTACGAGTACCTGGATAAATCACCCGTTTTGCATTAGTGCAACTTAAGTTTCATATTGTTGACTGTCAATCGTCCACAACGTTAAGACTCCACATTTCAACAACATGTTACAGGTATGGCCACAAACAAGTTACTGTGAAGTAAGCCAGGAGAATGACTTTTACACCGCATTAGCCACATCACAGATACTATTAACCTCATTTTACCACAAGTGTCCTCAGCCTCCATCACAGAAAGGGGAATAAACTCTATGTACTAGAGAACGAGAGCCAGCATGTTGCTTTAACTAAGGAATTGCTAATGCATGGTAAACCCTAGCTTACTTTATGTAACTTGTCACACTAGTCATACCTAAGTCTCCTAAAGAAAGCTACTTCTTTAATAGACAATCCAGATGTTCCCTCAATTAACCAACTCCATCTAACTTTAGATGTGCAGAAGGGCTTAAATATCCAGAGTAAGCCACATGCAACATTTGTTACTTAGATCAATTTTCCAAAAATCAGAACAATGACAGTAAGATAAAGGAGAAAAACATGGAGGAATGGCCTTCTAATTACTATACATGCATATTCTTTTGACAGTAAGGGAAAAACCTTTTACAGATAAGTTACAAACAGAGAAAAGGCAAATAAACAATTTTGTACAAGAAATTTAACACATTCTGTACAACGTCTTCACTTCGCTGTCATCATTTGTACAAACTCTGTAAAAGGAAAGAGTTGCATGAGTTATTCAGAGAAGAAACTGAATTGCAAGATCTCAAAAGTGACCCTACTGGTGCTAAACACTGTTTGAAAACTGTGCTTTCAGTTACAGTCAAAAAAAAGCATCTTCAAGACCATCCCCTTTTTTAACAATCAGACCTAAACCCCTCCTATATGGCTATAAAAGTTGGTCCCTCACTGAACTAGGGAACAACCTTACTTCCAGAACAAAACATTACTCATGTCCACCGACTTACAGGTGGGGACAAAATACCCAAGAATGACTAAGAGTAGAAATCACACTAAAGTGACAATAAGTAGGCGTACAGTGTTGAATATTTATTTTCCAAAGCAGAACAGCCCAACTCATACTATTTTGCCTGTCTTTAAGCGACTGCTTCAATGTTAATTCACAGGACATTGTAAGTCAGAACCCACAAAATAGGAGTCATTTATTGTTCTGGAACACAGTTTCAGATGCAATAATGAAAAGAAACTGGGAGCCTAAAAGGAGTTAATTGGCTGCTCAAGCTTCAGAAGAGCAACTGGAAACAAGAGGGATGCCGATCCTCCCCAGTGCCAGTCTCTGAACAGTCTATACATTAAGTGCAGTGATGAAACAGCAGCCTTGTACATAAAAAGGACTTTTCACTCTCAGATGAGTGCTCATCCTTAGGCCACAGTCAAAGAGGCCTTAGAGGAAAAGCACACCTACACCTCAGAAACAGTACAGGTATTATCTCAAAATACCCTCATCACTACTTCCTACAGCATGTTGGGAAAGTTAAAGTAAAAACAAGCTTAGTGTGTCTGAGCTGCAAACAAGTTGTCTAAAAGAATTCCTCCTGCTTGCATTAGTTCATTTAAGTTTCAATGCCAGAAAGAATGGAGGAAATAAAAATAAGTTACAGCTGATTTGTGTGAAATATATTCAGGAGGTCTTCTAAAGGCCTTGAAATTTCTGCATATTTTAGAGGCCTTCCCCCTTTGATCAGTAAGCGATTTTAAAAGCATTTATGACAAATGAGTGAATTCCTACAGTCAGGTCAACATTCGTTAGTGAACAGAGCAGTATGTGAACATCTGACACCTTGTTTATTCTAATGGTCATTAGACATCATTAGATTTAGGAACTTAATTCTTATACTGCACAGCTGAACAGTCTTTTTCTGCCTTTGGCACAAGGACAGCAATAACACTCAAACTTGAATCTATTTAGAGGTACACAATGTACATACTAATTGAACATTAGCTTAAAGGAACACTACGTGTTCAGATGAACTTGTCTGAAAGCTGCCCTATTTAAACCTGGTGTGGCTATAAGTGACCACACAAGCAGCAGCATAAGAAGTGCTACACAAAAAAATCAGTTAACAACTCCTTACCTTCATAGTTTACTTGACCATCACCATCAATGTCTGCTTCCCTAATCATTTCATCAACTTCTTCATCTGTTAGCTTCTCCCCAAGATTTGTCATCACATGACGGAGTTCTGCAGCACTAATGTAACCATTGCCATCCTGGGAGGGATAAAAGGAACACTGGAATAGACTTGCCTAAGGCCTAGTGATTTAACTATAACTTAAGAACATTGCAGAGCAAATTGAGCATTAAGAAGTTAACAGGGCTTTAACCACTAGCATTTGCACAAGGCAAATGAGAGCTGTAAACCTATCTTCAGCATTGTCCAATCTCTTAGTCTTAAAAGACTTTTTAAAATCAACTTATCCAATATAGTATACTTTGGCTGTCCTATTCTGAGACATTTTTATACCACTGACAATACAACCAGCACCTTTTGCAACTGCCTTAGGTGATGGGTGTCTATTAAATTATGTGACTGTGGTTCAAGTGGTTATTTCTTAGAACAGAAGCTACTTATTTGATATGCCTACTTAACAGGATTCCAGGACAAAGCCACAAGGCCTTCAGAGACCACTTTCACATATTCCCTGCTAGCTGGGACACCAAACATTGAAGTACCAGTGCATACTAACCCAACTGACTTTCATCTCCAACACCCAAGGTACTTCACATCATATGTTTTCAGTTTAAGGGGGCATCTTCAGTAAAACGAGTAACTTCAGACTCTTTTAGAAATTCACTTAGCAAAGACTACGTGAAAGATTTAAAATATTAACACTTAAAGTACTTAAAACAATTTCCCTGCCAGTTGTGTACACGTATTTTAGTATCATAGCAAGCAGTACCTTAAATGGTGTCACCCACTACTATCCTGACGCCTCATTCGACTTTCATGTACAGTACCACAGTAGACTGAACTTTAGGGTGACTGGCCAATCTAGAGGTTCCAGATGACAGGACTGCAAATACCTCTAAGCTTCATGAGGAAGCACATTAGAAGTCAGACAGTTTTCTCAAAAGGAATACTTAAGGTAAACATTATAGTACCTTGTCAAAGACACGGAACGCTTCTCTAATTTCTTCTTCACTATCTGTATCTTTCATTTTTCTTGCCATCATTGTCAGAAACTCTGGAAAGTCAATTGTGCCATTGCCTGAAAGACAATCACTTTGTTAGAAAAAAGTGTTTCATGCACTTTATTAAATTACTTATTAGTAAAGTCTTACCATCAGCGTCTACTTCGTTGATCATATCCTGTAGCTCTGCTTCTGTGGGGTTTTGACCAAGCGATCTCATCACTGTCCCCAACTCCTTTGTAGTTATAGTACCATCCCCATCCTTGTCAAATAGTGAAAAAGCTTCTTTGAATTCTGTACAACAACAAAAAAGTTAATCCCTTCAGCTTTGAAAGGTTAACTTAATCCACTGCTGCCTATTGTTCTAAGTTACTTGATTTCATTCTCGTAAGAAAATTCTAGTATACTGCTCAGCCAGTATAACTAATGCCAACATCAAAGCACCAACATCTGAAAAACTACCCACCAGTCTACTAATCAACCACATGTTGACCTCAGTTAAGACCGCAGGTGATCCATTTCAGAAGTACTCAGATGTTTGTTACTATCTGTCTTGAAAAGGATTCCTAACACAGAACTGAAATGGCTACCTGGAACTACAATGATCCACATTCTTGGTAGGAACTGTATCTCAACAAAGAACTGTATGGAATTACATGAGAAAATTGCAAAGTGGTACTTAAAATATAAATGCTAGAGCTTAACAGCACTTTTATTACTAATAGAGGAGATGAGCCAATAGAAGAAGGTATGGTCAGACCAAACTAAAAGCAAGTTTATCATTTCCCAGTTAATTCTATGATTATAACTTGTTTCTGTTAGACACACATGTCTGAAAGTGCATGCTACCACAGTCATTGAAGGAGGAGAGTCACTGGAGCCTTAATTTCTGAAAAGCTGCTTAGAAAATTGCTTTGGCCCTACTGCATCCTGAAACAGCACTCACAGAAGTGTTTCTGACTAGTTATAAGACTGCTTTAGCCATGTTTCAACATTACCTCTTAACCCCCTACAATGGATGTATTGTAGCCAGGAATATTAATACAAGCATAACATGCTTAATTGTCCAATCCAAAAATGGAGCTGGTTTTAATTCATGCCATCTGTTTCTCTTTGGCCACAGACCTTAAACCAGCTCACTGGGCTGTGATGGCTCATACACGACAGTTAAACATGAAAATCTTAACTTGTAGAGTTCAGATCCTTTTACAGATTTTAAGACACCTAAGATCATATCATGCCTTTGGATGACTCGTCAGCTCAAGGGTACTCCTGCATCAGAAATACTTCCAAGTATTATTTTTTTCAACATTTCCAAGCAGCCAGCATTCCAGATGGTGAGTTTCCCAGACGAGAATTAGTCACAGTAGAAACTGTGTTTTCACATGACCTGCATGAAGTCTTACTTCATCCACTTCATACTCTGAAGCCCTTGAGGTGAGTACAAGCTGCTAAGTGTTAAAAATGAGACTACAAAAATAGGCTTTCTATGGTTCATGAATGCAGCTATAATACCAGACCACAATCAAGTTCCAGGGGAAAAAAAAAAAAACCTGCTCTTCTACATCTAACAGCCTGAAGTGTTCCAAAAGCCAGCTGCCACTGTTCAGCCCGTAAGAACTGGAGCAAGGCTACCACAGGACCAAACAAAACTGTTTGAAGCCAGTATTGTATAATCACCAAGCACCTGTACCTAGTCACTTCCCAACAGTCTTTGGGGCTAGTCTCAGTTGTCTTAGAGGCAACAAATATGTTTATCAGGACATCCGTTTTACACCAGGGAAGGAAAGGCTTTCAGGTCAAGGCTAGTACAGAAGTTCACCGTCAAACACGGAAGGACCTCAAAAGGGAATAGTTGAGTCTCCATGAAGAGTCAAGTGCTCAAGTGTTATTCAAAAGGTTTAGCTGTTAACTACTTTGTCATTCACATGAAGGTCAACCATCACTAACCCAACCATGAAGCAGACTTCTCAGTATTGCAGTGACCTTGCTCAGAAGTAGTAATACTTAACATTTTGTGTAAAAAAAAAATAAATTTAAGACTTGCTTTCTACAAAAATAGGCTTTTCAGTGATATGCTCTCAACACTCAAAAGGAACCACTCAAAGGACAACTCTACCCTTCTTTCACTCAAAGATGCTGTAGGCTAAGAAGCAACCAGCTATAAATCGTAAGCATAACCATAAAGAAAATAAAAGCAAGTCAAAGATTAGCAGCATATTCCCATTTAAAATGCTGAATCAAGTTAGGAATACAATTAAAATACCTCTTTAACCACTTCTGGGAACCACCTCCAGTAATTAGAACAAAGGAGTAACAACCTACGCAGATACAGTTTAGATGAAAACAAGAGAAATCTAGCACAGCTTTGGAAGATTTGCAGCCATGGGTAGTGAAGGCAGCTATGAAATACTTAATTTTAGTGAGCAACTCAATTCTGGCTTCCTGCAACATAAGGTTATAAAACACACCTCATACACTTTTATGACTCCATGTAGCATGTAAAGCAAATCTTCTCCATTCCACTTCTCCATCCCAAATTGCAAATGAAAACTCTCTTGTAGGGCTACAAGGGTTCCTCCCTCTGAAAACTGTCCTGCATAAAAAAAAAAAACACTACTTCCTGGCCCCATGAAAGAAAGGCTAATCCAAGGGAATTTAAACTCCAACAACCTAGCTCAGAATGTTCTTTTTAACCACAGCTTCTGAAGCATCTCTACACCACATCCCCTTTCCAGATGAAGTAGCAGTCTTCAGTGACCTAATATGTTCAGTGAACCAGGGCTACCATTCCTACTCTTGCACAGTTTAGAAAGCTATGCCTGGAACTTTTATAGGAGAACATCAATTGTTCTCTTCACAGCTACCAGGAGCTCAACACTCAAAACATGTCTATTTCTACTATGACATAAATTTTAAATCACTGTTGTGGACAGATCCCCCACAGAGAACCACGGCACACTAAAGGAAGAAGACATAACAAACACCATACATAGGCCTACTTGTTCACAAAGCCCAGTTAGAACCCTGAGGTCTTGTGGAAGGAAGGAGAGCTCACCAGACCAGCTGGTTTTGGGAGAAAGGCATCTTTTAATACAGTGCTTAACCAAAGGGATGGCCCTTGGACTCAGCAACTTTAATTCTTACTGAATGCAACTGCAGCCCGTATTCACTTTCTGTACCTACTCAGCTTTCAAAAAAACCAGTCTTTTGTATGAACAAACTCTGGGAAGTTTCACCCCCTCTTACACTGACAAGGAGCTCCAGTCCTATATGATTAATGAGTTCCATGGAAAATAACATCTTGAATCTTAAACAACTCTATTCTGGTGCTTCGCAGCACAGGTGGAAGATTTTAAGCTCAGGAAAAGTGATTGCATTAAGTATTCCGGCCTTTTATTTAGGAAAGGGAAAGTTGTCACTACCTTTCAGTACCATTTACTACGTTTATCTTCAAATCAAAAGCTAGGTATCTTCAGAGAAACTCAATTACAATGGCAGTGGCTCAAGTTTTCCAAGCCACAGTCTGCAGAACACACAAATTTTACCTGGAAGTCTTCAAGGGAAGACACTGGCTGGCCTCCAGCAGCAGAACTAAGCAGACTGCTTAGTCAGGTGCAGCCCCCCCTAAGCAGTACTGGGGGACAGTTCCCTAACAGACCAGCAGCGGGCTCATGTCTCCATATTTGAGGTTCATGGTTTATGGTTTCCTTGCAAACACATTTGCTTAATGAAATACTAATAACTGAACTGAAAGTGGTAGGACATTTTACACTGAATACTAATACTAAAAATATGCTTTTATTCCTTCCATGCAGATGAAAACCTCTATTCCAGCATGACAGGCTTATCAATATTCACTTTTTGTTCCAAGAATTATACCATCATAAATAAATAGCTAAAATTTGCACTAATCCCAAGGTAATAAGCTTCCTGTTTACATTCCGTAATCAGCTACATCAACTAATAAAGCTTCTACAGTTAAGAACCGGAACAATGATGCACTATTGAAAAGACAGCAGTGACAATCGATAAAGCTGCTGTAACTAAACTGATCACAAAACCAGTTCCAGAAAAAAAAATAAAATCTGAAGTTGAACTAAATTTGGCTTGTGCTTACTCGCAAGACAGTACCATGGCAACAAGTAAATAGACCAAGGATTTTCCACAAAACCATAATTAGTTTCCTTTGAGTAAAAGCAAGCTTCTAAAGACTAAAAGCTACAGAAGAATGTTCTTACACTTCAGATTTGGCAATTATGGCAAAAACAAACCAGCTCATAATGACACATCTGTTTAATACAGTGTCTTTAAGAGATACTACTATTTAACTGTGGTGTATCTCAGAGAGGCTGTTATTTGTATGCCTGACCTGGTACTATTAGATTAGCAGAACCCTAACATCCTCTAAAATAACTTCACACGACAGTTATGCACAGTAAGACTTTCCAGTATTAACACTATACACTTGTCAGATCAAAACCCTGAAGTTCTTTAATGTCTTTGGCAAAGCTGAATTCTGCATGACCAGCTTAAAGTCACATCAATTACCGAAGTTCAAATAAGTCTACAGAGAGCAATAAGAAACACAGGAGCTTGTGCAGCCTGCATGAGCAGCAGTCACGATAACACAAAGTTTTTGCCATTAATAAGCATTTGTTTAAGGGGCTAATACTAAGATGCATATTTATTTAAGCATTTCAGAGCAAGTGCCAGACCATCAGAACAGCACACACACAACACTTGTGTCCAAGTACAAAATGCAGTTCCAAATATGGAATATCAAGAGTTGTCATCTTGAAGCCAGTCTCTGCTGTCATCAACAAGAGCCACTCTGAAACATCTCTGCTGACAGGAGACAGCAAAGTACATCATTTCTGCCTGCTGTTAGAAAAGTACTGCAGATTCCAAGCCTTCACCAGAGACTTCTTATTCTCCCCTCTGTCCCACCCCCTTTCAGTTTGCACTTGGGACAATTTTGTAGTCATGAGAGAAAAATGAAGAGTCACAGGTCTATTAGCCAGTAAAGATGTGAGGATTGTTTAACTACACATTCATTGTGCCCATGGTGCTCTTACAGTAGATAAGCCTTTAAAACTTAGGTAACATATCAAAACATTCCACCATATTACTTTAGTATCCAAGACAGCAAAATATCTTGTGTAACACAAGACTGTCACTGAATTGAGAGATGTGCCAGGTCAAGGAGTAGCAACACAGCACAAAAATCTCACCTGCGATCTGCTCTTCTGTCAGTTGATCAGCCTGCAATAAAAGAGAATATGATTATAGTTGCAGCAAAAGTTCAAGGCAAAATAAGACTTGTAGAAGCCTCTAAATATGGCAGCTGCTCTTCATGACTTATCTGTAGCATTCTGAAATAGTTCTAATTAATACAGCTCAAAAGTCATCAGGATTGCTTGCTAAGTAAAACTGGTCACCTATTCTCATTTCCTGACCCTGAAATATCTGCTACACCCAAGTAAAATATTACCACTTTTATCAATCAATTGCCCAAGCAACACTAGCAAGCTCAAGGCACAGAGGTCCCTCCAGACTGATTTTAAAAACTCATTTGCACAGCACACTACCAGCCTCAGCTTCAAACTAAACACTTTAGGTCTAAGTAATGTAGCACTAACCCCCAAATACCAAATTTAAGGCAGACTAGTATCTTCTGCTAAGTTACAATGGTAAAATTAGAAGAATATACTCTTTGCTAGAATTAAATCATCCCTTGATTAACCTAAAGCTAGGTCCAAGACCTGGCCACAAAACACGAGATACCAGCTTCAGCTCAAACCAGTCATTTCAATGAAATGCGGCTGTGTAGACTTTTTTCAGACCATTGTCTACACTGACTCAGCTACCAGGTAGTTAACAGGGCCGGCAGAGAAAGGTTTTGTGGTCTAAGACATAATTTCTGTATCAGTTGAGTAGGCCCCAGTTTATACCTCTACTGTATCTATCACCAGTTTTTAATCAACTGGATTTGACAGCACAAAGGTGTTTGAGGACTGCAGAAGCACTTTCCCTTGGTTCCCAAATCAGCTTACTCTTCACACAAATTCTGGATAGCTTCAATTCAATTGCAGTAACAATGCCACACACGCCCTTCAGGGAAGCTTCCTGAACTCTTTACTTCATAGCACCCCACTGAAGAGTAAAGAAATCCAAGCTAAAATACTGAAGAGACACATTCACTGCCTAAGTTCAACACTGCTTTTTCAGTTTTGTTCCTGTTGAGATCATTTCAACAGCAACCTTTTTGTAATTACTGCAATACTGACAGGAAAATTTTCAGTCGCTAGCTGTGCCCACCAAAATCTCCCTACACATTAACCATCTGTCAAGGGAAGACTCAGAAAAAGGTATATGCACCACCTGTCAATTTTTACTTTACTAATTACAATCTGAATTACATTTCTATATTGCATACAAGCTTAGAAATTACCAGCTGCTGATTATTCCTCCTATAACTGAAGGGAAGACAGCTACTCAAGCAGCCATACAAGAGCTAAAACTGCTTACCAAAAAACAATACAAAAACAGCCCAAGACAAAGGCCTCGATCAGTTCCTTTTCTCAGACTGTCTGGGGCTCAGCTACTTCAAGAACCAAGACCTCCCTGCTGAGCAACTTTCAAACTAGCAGCCAATGGGTATTGGAAGCTACAGATTCCACTTGCCCCAATTTCAGCTGCTGTAGGAAGTATCCACGTGTAGGTTCTACTGTTTGAAAAACAAAACAAAACAAAACTAAACAAAAAGACTAGGGTGGGAGCAACACTGCTGAGAACATCAGCAATTCAGCCCTAGGCTTTGGGATGGAAATATTCTGCTTGTCACTTGGCAGAAGCCTAACAGATTTTCGCTTCTCTGGAGAGTTTCATTAACATAGGCTCCTACCTTTGCATGCTATTTACATTTTTACTGTTCGAGGAGAATGATGTGCTACATTTCCATAAGACATTTATATCCACAGAAAGCTGTAGATCAGATTTAAGGAATGAGAACCTAGTTTACTTAGTTCAGTACTTATGGGTTACCAAGTTAAGTCACGTACTGTGACACTTTTATACAAGCAATTTTATATGAAGACATGACATAGCATGTGTGAGCTGTTACGCGTTCTCAAGCTCTTCCTCCTCTAACGCTTCCAGAAACTTAAAACATCCTAACCATGAATTTGGATAAGCTCTGACAGTGCTGTAAAGAGGTACATTGTTTGAGGAGAGCAGAAAAGCTTATTAGAAGGCACAGGTATGGAGCAGTTGAAAGATAAGCGGGGAGGTGGGGCAAGGTTGAACAAACACCATCTGCACTCTGCAGTGCTGGGCTCTGCAGGGACTGCTGCGCAACAGCAGTAAAAGGCGGAGCCAGCAGCCTGCCAGATCCCTGCCTCCCGTGCCACCCAGGTGGAGGGCTATCAGCCCGGAACCATGCGTGCGACTTACAGGCCACTGTGCCCTTCCGAGAGGGTCCTCCTGGAGTTCTGTGCCCAGAATTTAAGCTAGATAATCGTGCACCATACCTGCGACACGGTGCGCACTTTGATCGAGGCAACACAAATTCAGATCCAAACGGTAAAATGCTGACTGTAACGTGCTCATGCTGAAGGTCTGACATGCCCTCTTATCGCGGCCAAGACCCACCCGAAAACCTCCTTTGATGCCATCACAGATTTGACACGGCATTCCGTGATTCACGTTGCAGTACTTTCATTTTCACTGCAGTAGCTCCCATCCCCCCACACCCAGTTCGTGAGGAGGCCCTGACAAAGAATCTAAACCTCCTAGAAAAGCAGGGGAGTTGCTGTGTGTGCGGCGCTTTCTGTGGCACATGCAGCCTCTAGAGGTAGTGTTTCATTACAGCCCTAGCTGCTCTGCAGTAACCAGTTTGAGAGATCCTCTAAAGGGCTGACTAGCACTGCCAGATAAAGAGCCACCAGCAAATCGCAGACACTGTTCCTCTCTGAAACTCGGCATTTCGGTGTATTTCACGCTCATGGGATCTGAAGGGACAGTTCTGTTCTGGAAGGACTAACTGCAGAACAAGAACCAGACAGACCAGCATATACGGACTAAAATTAGGCTTATGGTAGGTTCGCTTACTCTAGGAGCAGATCGTTCTGCCTTATCTAGCATGGGGAGCACTGGACAGCATTCAGTCACAGGTTGAGCCAGTCTGGTCTGTCGGGATGAACTATAACCACATTCAGTGTCAATGTGCCTCCTGGACACACCCATTTTAACACAGACCTTGCTTGAAGATACTCCATTTTTGGTTCTCTACAGATGATGACTAAATGCAGTAAGTCTTTTGCTGCTAGATCCATTGCTTTCCCCCCCACCACCCTTTAGAGATGGTTTGCTGTACAGGTTCACAATTCAAAAAAGAACCAATTCAGGCTGCGAGTCAACTAGTTTCTTTGCTCAGAAACAGCACTTCTAAAAACCTAAATTTTAAGTACCCATCGTTCACATTAGACATGACGAGCTGACAGGGATCTGATTCCTTGGAAGCACGTAATGAATGAAAAGACAATTCCACAATACTTATCTTAATGCAGAGATAATATCTTAATGCAAAGATAGCCCTAAGTGATCACTGGTGCTGCTTTTACAACAAAATTGGGTTTTGTAAGTTTCTTATTATCCACTTGTTTTTTTAAAAAAACAAACACTAAATTCACAGCGTCTAGACCGAATTCGAAAGAATTCTCCGATCCCACAAAACGCGCTTTATTTCGACAGCGGCTTAAAATCCTAAACGCATCACTAAAAAAAATTAGAAACGCAGGACTGTCCTCTGCAGTGACCAAAACGGGAAGCCAAAATTGATTAAAAAAAAAATAAAAAAGAACACAAATAATCCCTTGTCCAACAGAGCCACCAACAGCAAGGCGCTACCACGGGATCGGCAGGGGTTCCAACGCGAGCTGACAACAGGTCTAGCGAGAAGGGCGATGGTGCAGTGAGGCACAGCCTGCCCCTCATCATCATGCTGCTCAGAAGCTGCAGGGCTCCGCAGTGCATTATGATGACCGGGCGCAGCACACCTCGCTAGCGAGCCGGACATCTTAGGCTGCCTCCCCGGGCACTCTCAGCCGCACACGCCGGGGACAGGGAGGGGGGAAGCGATAAGAGCGCCGAGTCGATGCCATCGTGGCAAGCTCCTTGCCGCGCTCCCAGCACCCCGGGTGCCCTCCCAGGCGGGACCGCTATCCGCCGCTCCCCCCGGCACACGCCCGGCGCCGCCTCACGGCGCTCCCGCCGACCCCGGGGCCGTTTGGATTTGAATCCGCACCAACGCCCCAGGGCGGGAAAGGGACCCGGGCGGGACCCATCCGCCGCCGCCACCACCACTTCCTCCCACGCACACGGCGCCTCCGAGCGGGACCATCCGAGCCAGCCCGAGCCCTTCGGCCGCAGCGAGGGACGCCTGCATCCCTACCTTCCCCCCCGCCCTTCTGCAGGCGATCTCGCCCCACACCAGCCAACCTCCCCCCCCTCCCCCCCCATCTGCACCCAACCCAGCCGCCCCCAGCCCCGCCTCACAAGCCGAGCACCGCAGCGGCGCCCGCCGAACCCTGCGGCTGCCCCGCGCCCAGGGACTCACCATGGTGGCCCGGCCTGGCTGCGGGGTGCGGTGGGAGCTGAGAGCTGCACGGGGCGCACGCTGCGCGACCTGCCCGCTGCACGGCTCGCCTCACACTGAGCCCTGCCCGCCCGCCGCCGGCGCCTCATAAACCGCCTCACCGCCCGCCCGGATCGCTCCGCGCCGCTCCCTCCCCCCTCCCCTTCCCCCGGCAGCG